>NW_026775581.1:42142680-42340180 GCF_030987335.1 Cornus florida | reverse complement strand
CATCACACAATGCATGAATGAAATTTCTGGAGAAAATTTTTAAACTTGCAAATTCATTCCATTCCAATGCATGGGAAATTTTGAAAGTTTTGTTTTGAAACCTTGCAATTTTTCAACTTTTTAAACATCTCAAATGCATGAAGAATTTTGAGAAAATTTTCAAACTTTTTAGTAAAAATGAGAAAATATGCACATGAGTCGCATTTGAAAAATCTAATGAAATTGCTAGAAAGCGATGGAGACTTCCGGGAATGAAAATTAGAGTTGAGAAGGTCTAAGAAAAATCAAATTTTTGGCTTTTCTAAACCGTTTCCCAGAAAATTTCATGGCTCAGGCAATTGAACATTAGGGAGGCATTGAAGTCGAAAGAATTGCTCCCCATGGGTGCTAAATTTAACGTCGATAGCTAGACGCACCGAGATCAGGTTAGTCCTCCTTACCCTATACCATGTCTCTCTAGAGAGTCATAGGTCCCCAAATAGGATAATTCTTTTAAAAGTGGAGGAGGAAGACTTTGAAGACAAAAGTAGAAAAGAGGTAACGGAAAGACCTCAACCCACTCTTCTTTCTCAATGAAGAACTTTGGACTATGGGGATGATTTGGATTATAGGAAAATGGATTAGGTGAGGGTGCACCAAGCAACGACTTATGAAGGGTCATATTGAGCACGGGAATGCTCAACAAGTTATCCTTCAGAATTTCAACATCCTCCCCACACTTATCCGGTGGTTCGGGCTCAACAGTTTGAGATAACTCAAGTGAGGGAATGGGATGAGATGCAAGCTCCCAAGAAAGAGATACGTTTGATGTTGACAAAGGAAGAGAATGAATAGGAGGAATATCAAGCAAAGAATTGACCTCGCAAACAAAATTGGCAACATCAAAATCCTCATAATTAAAATGAGCTAAGCATGTTTTTAGAGGATCCTCCATTAAAGGAGGTGCATCAAGCAAGGGATTATGTAGGGGCTGTTTTGGAGTAGGGTAGACAATCTCTACATCATTATTTTTCCCATTTTGAGCCACAATTGCTTCATTTTGATGTGGGGCAACAATTTGATCTTCAACCACCATTTCATCATTTTCACATGTAATAACCACTTGATCATTCTCATGATGAAAGTTACTAGGAGTAATCTCATCATTCATAGAATTTTCTTTTGGATTGGCCATAAATTCAAATGAAAATGTTTCCTCCTCTTCATGATTTTTAGCATTAATCCTTTGTTGAATTTGAGATATTTGGTCATCTATCATTGCACTAACTTGGGACTGGTGATATGGTACCACTTGATTGATAGACTCTACTGTGGATTGCATGCTAGCAAGGGAAGCCAATAGTTGATTGTTGGAGTCTATCATTTGCGTGTGCATAGACTCCATCATTTGTTTGTTAGCAACAATTAGCTCATCCAATGGAGACGGTGGAAAAGGAGACGAGGGCGGGAAAGAATGATCATTGGGTTGAAAAGGTTGCATATGAGATTGTGGGGTTGAATTTCCTATGTCATGCCACAAGAAGTTTTGTTGGTCTCCCCAACCCGAGTTGTAACCATTGAAGTATGGATTACTACCCGGTTCAAAGAAATTTTCATTTGGTTGCTCTAGATAGAAGTCCGAGAATTGTCTCGTTGGAAGACAATCTCTTGTATGATGTGTATTACTAGAGCAAAAAGCACAAAACGCATGTGGTGTGTAGAATTGAGTTGGAAGATAACTACCCTCCATCTAGGACTTAAATATCAACAACACACAACATAATCAACACAACAATTCTTTATCATCAACTCCACATACAATGATCCCTTTCTCCTCAATTATCAACAAGATAGGAAATAAATGGCCACGACAAGGACCGATGCTTTGCAATATAGTAAAACAAAAATAGCCTCGACAAGGGCTTCACAAGCTAAATTAAACACATACACAATATTCACAATGCGAAACTAGAAGTCACGAGACTTACCTGGGGGCCTCTAGACTTACAATTTGCTAGCGTTCCCACGGCGAGTTTCGAGTCCCTAGAATCTCACAAACACGAAGATGATCAAAAATACACAAGGAGTATTCACAAGACACAATATTCACAATCAAACTAAAATTAACCCTAGAACTTTGGTCGCTAAACCGTTTGCAGTCCCCGGCAACGGCGCCAAAAATTGATCGGTTGATCAACTAAACATTAACCTTCGCAATAGCACGAATCATTGTAAAATAGGGCTATTGGTCGGGTAAGTCGAACCACTGGGACTGCGCTAGTCTATGGCAACCTAAGTGTCTAGAATTGTTCTTAGAATGATAAGGGGGAATAGGGTGTTTGCTTGGTTTGTCACTAAAGCTATGAAATTAAGATGCATAAAATAGTAATGTGCTAGGAAGTAAAGAGATAGAACAATAGAGAAAAGACTAGGGAATTGACTTCACCACAAGCCATATAAACATGCCTAATTGCAATTAACTTGGGGAACAAAGTATACATGCAACCATGATATGTAGAAATGCAAGATAACTACAATATCTTCAAGAAGTTCACACATTCAAGAATTAAGTATAATCCATCCAAGGTTGGCATAAGTCATCTATCTAAACTATGGTATAGAATGAAGTATCCTTCCTAAGCTATGAACTATCAAAGTCCTCAATTTGTGTGGTAAGTGCACATGAAGTCTAGAACTAAGCCACAATCCATCAAAGGTTTCCCTAAGCCATGGAATATCAAATTTCTTAAACAACATGCCATTAAAACCATTGTATAATCTCATCTTCATTCTCACTATAAAGATGTAAGTAGCATAATCATGAAGAAACAATTTCTAAGACAAGATAAGAGTCTCTACAAGATTAAATATGGAATGAAACACAAATACCTCAAAGTGTATCTCTAGATTAGACAACTTGTTACATAAATGCAAAGTTCCCCAAATATAAACACAATTAATACATATTTACTTGACAAGGGTTACATCAACTCCCTAAGAAGAGGTTTAGTTACCCATGGTAGCTCTAGATGAAGGAGGAAGCAAGGCATCCAACTCCATTTTCGTGCTCCCTTGTGTTGGCTTGAAGATCTCCTCCTCCTTGCTCTCTTCTCTCTCCTCTAATCTTGTAGAATATCAAGCTCTCCTCATTGTGTGGCTCTTATCCCTCTTATCTACCACCCAAAATGCCACCAACCAACATCTCCAACCACTTCATTAAAGAGGAAAGCAAAATGAAGAAACCAAGGTGCAAGTGGGCTGAAATGAGCCATTTCCGAAGGGTATTCTGCCCAAAATTCGAGCACTCTAAGCAAGGCCTCGAGCACTCGAATTTAGTGTAAAAATGCCCATGCTTCACTTGCTCCGCCCAGACCTACTTTGGTTAAATAGCCATAACTTTGCGCTCCGAACTCCGAATGATGAACCGTTTGAAGATTTAAAAAGCTAATTCAGAGCTCTAAATATTTCATGTTTTGGTGGAGATCCAATTCTCAAGGATGGTTGGTCGAAAATGAAGATCAAGGCAGAATTTCATTGCTGCCAGGCAGTTCTGCGCGCCTCTGGGAACAAGGCCATAACTCTCTGCTCCGAGCTCCGAATGACAAACCGTTTGAAGATTTAGAAAGCTGATTCAGAGCTCTAAATCTTTCATGTTATGAGGGAAGTCCATTTCTCGAGTTTGGAAGGTCAAAATGGTGAGCAAAGTCCAGGTTCTACTGCTGCCAGAATTCAGCATTGGCACCTTTTGTTGCTCAAGATTCCACAAGGCCTTATTCTTGTTCCATTTTGGCCAATGAACCTGAAAATGCATAAAAACATAGAAATGAAGATAATCTACATAAATTAACATACAACGGACTTTACTAATGCAATTTAGGGCGCTTGAATATACAATATTCGGCGCTTATCACCCAGCCTGAGAGTTCTTCTCAGGCTAAGATTAGAGCTTTATAGGCCAGGGTGGCCTAGCTGTAGGACGGCCAGACGGTGCTGAGACAGATGCTGACTGCGCAAAGCATTCTAGAGGAGCTTCTACGCCGCACTCCGTTTGCCCTTTCGACTTTCACCGATCCGCCTCCACCACATATGGATTAACTTTTTAGGGCTTTTTTGTATTTTTATTTCTAGATAGGCATTTTTGTTGACTAGGGCAGTATTTTGATGTATTTATTTCTTTGTGATGTATGTCTACCTTAAGACTTTATTTCCAAAGCATTGTACTCATTTTGCTGATATATATACATGTTTTTTGCTTATACTTTCCTTGTGTTGATATTTAAGTTACTTGTGATATTTCTCTATTATTACTCCATATACTTGATACTCTGATGTGTGTTGGAGTTTATTGATTTTGCCAGGTATTACAAATTAAGGTTGGTTGGGAAATTTAATTTTTTGATATTTTTATCACACAAGGTTATGATTGTTGATGTTATAAGCATGAGTTTGAGTCTGTTGATGGTCATATACTCTGTTTGTAGTCTGATATTGGTTAAATTGGTTTGTATGCCAAAATATTGTGAAAAAGGAATTCTTGAAATTTTTTGAAATCAACTGGTGGCCTGTAGTCCACTTTGTTAGGATGATTATTGTTTAATAATATTAATCTCTGAGATGCTACACTTTGCACATATTCACACTTGCATGAATTCTGTGGGGTAAAATTTGGAAGTCTTATTTTGTTTTGAGTTAGATTGAGATGAGTATGTTGATTTGATAATTTTGATAACCAATGCATAAGAAAGGAAAAGAAAAAAATAATAATAAAAAAATTGGTATGTACACAGTGTAATAAAAGAAAAAATTCTTCACCAATGTGAATGAAAAAGAAAAAAAAAATATGAAAAAAAAAGAAAGTAGAAAAGGGTCAAGTTCTAGTCTGTACCTAGATTGCCTGAGCAATTAAATCCTTATGGGTATGTTTTGACACCTAATGCCCTAAGACCATCTGGTCTGGGAGTTATTGGCTGAAAACTTGTTACATTAGGGGTTTAGGTTGCCTAGATTACTTGAACAATTAAGTCCTGAGAGGTGCTTCATCACTTAATGCCCTAAGACCATCTGGTCTGGGAGTCATTGGCTGAAAGTTCGTTACATGGGTGATTTAGAAAGCTTAATAGACCTGAACATTGCACTGTATCCTTTTTGAAAAATGCATACTTTTAGAAATATAATAATGCCTTGGGAATTAGAATTTGAAAAGTTTGCCTGTGAATTGAAGAATAGCAAGGAATAAATGCAAATATGGACAGTAAGCCACAAGTTGAATTGTAAGATCACTTTCAAAAAGTGTATTGGAGATTAAAATTGTTGAATAAATGATTAAATTGATAAATGGGGACCATGGCTGCTAAATTGAAATTGAAATTGGAAGTTGAAAATTTCTCTGATTATATAATTGGTTGTACTTGCTATATTTGACTAATTAATAAATTACAGGGATATTATGATTTGAAAACGGGCTTGAATGAACTTGTTATGCAATTAAGGCACTGTTTGAGATATTTGTAGGTACCATCACTGGAAACCCTTATGAGATTACAACTCGTCTACTAGGGGTAACTTAGGGGTTTAAAGGCTTGTTGCATAGGCTGAATGCAACCGTGGTTCTCACGAAAACGACTTTTTAGTTCTGTATTGTTAAGTGCCGAGCAATATGTAAGTTTGGGGGTATGATGAGCGCTGAATATTTGTATATTCGAGCCCCTAAATATACGTATCTTAAGACCTAAAGTGATACTTCTATCCATAGTTAGACTGATTTATGTTTAATGTGTGTTTATAGGTACTTTTCCAGAGAAATTGTTAAAACCACGACTTTATGATGATATCGAAGCTTACAGAGTCGTTGTCGAGGCCGCTTGATAGAAGTATCACTTTAGGTCTGACAAGGCCGCTTGATATACGCCAAAATAATGTAGTGAATGTGCGGTTCAAGAAAAGCTTTTTAGGTCAAGTTTAAATTTATAAAAACCACTACCAACACTACTACTAACGTAGCAAGAGTGAGTAGGGATCGTCCTAAGGGATTATACGTGTTGGAATTTAACTTCAACTCTAACGTATCACAAGATTGCAAAAGATAAAGATTGCAAAGGAGGGTTGGTTGTTTGATTAGACTAGAAAGCAATTAATTAAAATGCAATTAAAGTAAACTAGTGAGAGATAGGGATTTTAAGAGATATGAAGAGAGGACTTAGGGTGTTGGAATCACCACTAAGCTCGTGTAATTAACCACTTGCTTTCCATTAATGGGGAATACATTGTTGTGAACAAAATGCGACTACCAATTACAGTATTAAGCATGGACCATCTAATTTATGAATGAATTGTCTACCTAAACTAAGTGTAGCACAACCCATCAATTTTAAGCATGACCCATCTAGGTAGCAACAATTGTAGCATACATCAATCTAGAGAATTATGGAATTTGCAATAATAAGCCATAAAATATCTAAGCAAGCATAGATTGTCTACCTACCTACAAGCATGAATTAAATTGTAGAACAACCTATCAAGCATAAGTATAAATCATCAAATTAATTGACAAACCCATTCAATGAAAACCCATGTTTAGCCATCACTAGATTTTCAATCAACCACACATAAACATGCAATTAATATAGAAAAACTAGTGTAGAGATCAATTCCCAAATAATCACACATAAGACAACATGTAATTACAAAGAGAATCAATAGGAAGAATTAATCCATATGAATTATGTAAGAAATAATTCCTAATTTAATCACACATAGACATGTAAATAAATTAGAGAATTAATAGGAAGAATTAAACCATAGAAATCATAGAAATATACTAAGATTCATTAAATTCACAAGGCTAGAACACTAATCACAACAATATATATAAATCCCTAAAAATAGAAATACAAGGGTTTAGATTACACAAGACTTAAGGCTCATCCAAGCCCTAAGTGTAGATCTAGCCAATCATGGAGGAGGTAGATGTGGTCATGAAATTAAGCTCCAAATATGGCTCCATCTTCTTCTTTCTTTTCTTCTTCTTCTTCTTTGAAGCTCTAGAGATGGAGAGAGAGTGGATCTAGAGATGGGTCTTGAGATGTGCCTCCACTTCCCTCTTTTCTTCTAACCCTAATCTCTAACTTTTCTAGAGAGAGAAATAAAAATTACAATGTAAAAAATAAAAAGATAAAAAGCTTCTTTACAAATGGGTCACTTCCCTTTATATAGAGGTCCTTTTCTTAGTCACTAAGTCAAGAATATAGCCCCAAAAATATCTAATCCCGTACTATGTGGTAGGTGGACTTTTGGGCGCGCACGGGAACAAAACAACTCGTTGCCAGCAAAAGTTCGATCAATCAGAGAAAAAGTTCGATCAACTAGAGAAAAGTTCGATCGATCCAACTTTAATTTTCGATCGATCCAACTTTGATCGATCTCACTTACGGCGATCGATCTCATGATCGATCTAACTTGGCAGCTTTTCAGGATCAGCCTCTTTTTGCTCCAAATCAGCCTTCTTTTGCTCCAGATCCTCATCAAGACTTAGTTTGGCTCCAAAAAGGCCTTAAGAAACCATTTTTAGCCCATTTTAACATTATTGACCTGAAATAGATAAAAACACAAATAAGTATTAAAACGGTAAAATAAGATAGATAAAGGTCCTAGAATACTCAAGCTTAAGGGGTTTAAAAGTGTACTTTTCAACGCTCATCAAGCTCAAGCCTAAGTCCTGAGGCTCGAGCCTTGCAAGAAAAGAAGAAGCAAAGTCAACAAGGCATTGAAGCTCGAACCTTGTACCTCAGAGCTCGAGCCTTAACAGAGGGTGCTCGAGCCTTACCTAAGGATGCTCGAGCCTTGGCCCTCAAGTTCGAGCATAAGGCGTCGAAAGTTGAAGAGTTGATTTAATATAAGAACTAAGCTCCTAGGGCCTCGTGCCAAACCTCAAGGATTGAGCACCATCACTCAGAGCTCGAGCCTTGAGTACTTAAAGCTCGAGCCTGGTACCTAGTGCTCGAGCCCATGAAGCTTGGATCGAACAATGTTAAAAGAGATCAATCCCAAAAATATTTTAAGTGTTGAAGGAAAAGATGCTTTGGAAAATAGTTGAAATTTTTTGGCTAAGTGTCAAAGTGAAGATCAAACACCATTCCTTGAAGCTCGAGCATGAATGTAGAGAAACTCGAGCCTTGTTCCCAAAGCTCGACCTTGAACCTCAAAGCTCGAGCTTGATTTCCTAAAGCTCGAGTTTTCTATGGCAGATTAGATTTCAAGTTACGGGATTATTCCTTTTTGAGGCGTATTTCACTACAGATGGATCAGAAGACCTAAAAGCCTACTAGATCCTTATTTTCTTCTATAAAAGAAGGCGTAGGCCTTGATAAAAGAGGTCCGAAATTCCAAGTTCTTTTTCTCGTATTATTCAGAAGGTTGACAGTGTGGTGGCTTTTAGGGTTTTCATAACCTTAGAAGGTGAAGATCTTGAAAGAGAAGTGTTGTCCGTGACGATGGAGAAAACTATAGTACAGAAGATATCCAACATCGTCCTGAGTAGCTAATTCCTCTCTTAGGACACTGATGTAACCCAATCTAGTACTATGGTTTGATTGTTTTAACTCTGTGATATTTTTAATATATATTATATTTTTTATTACATGGCTATGAGTAATTGCGATAACTCAATTGGATTTAATGTTTTAAATAGTCTCCGAATTGTTATTACCTTATCTTAGATATAAGTGTTCATTTTCTATTCTCAACACATTCTTATTGGACGGTATCTGGCGGAGCCCGGATATAAGAATGGAGGTTATGTAATGGTGTTCCAACATTTTTTTATAAAAGAATATTTTCATAGTCTATGCTTAGGAAAGATGGATTGTTTACAAAGTAGTTAGAGTAGGTAGGTAGATAGTCCATGCTAACCGCAGATAGGTTATAGTTAACTGTATTTTATAAAACATCTTTCTTTAAACCCGAGTTGAACGAATGTTATTGAGTTCAATTCATTTGAAATATAATGTAGTTAAATTTCCCAGAGTTGAAACAGTTAACCATAGTTACGAAGGTTGTGGTGAAGTCAAAGCCCTAAGACCTTTTTCTCTCTGATCACTTTAGTTTAATTTTAGTTTAATTTCAGTTTATAATTGTGACAACCAAATCAATCAATTCAATCAATTACCTGTAGACTAATAAAAATTAGTTAAAAGCAAAACATAATAACTCATCTCTCTGTGGGTTCGACACCTTCTCTATAGTGTTATCCTACAAGGATTCGTGCTATTGCGAGTGGTAAATTATAAGTAGTATGCAAAAACACACAACACCTACCTACAGGCATGAATTAAATTATAGAACAACCTATCAAGTATAAGCATATTCCATTAAATTAATTGACAAACCTATCTAATAAAAACCATGTCTAGCCATCACTAGATTCTCAATCAACCACACATAGACATGCAATTAATATATAAAAACTAATGTAGAGATCAATTCTCAAATAATTATACATAAGACAACATGTAATCACATAAAGAATTAATAGAAAGAATTAATTCATAAAAATCAAAGGAGAACCCAAGATTCATTAAATTCAGAAGGCTAAAACACTAATCACAAGATATTATTCCCCAAAAAGTATGAAAGAGATAGAGGTTTAGATTACAAACTTAGGGCTTATCCAAGCCGCAAGGAGAAGTCTAACAAATCATGGATGAGGTGGGTGTGATCTTGGAACCCTCAAGGGTAATCCCCAAACATGGCTCTATCTTCTTCCTCTTCTTCTTTGTTGAATTCTAGAGAGAGAGTGTGTGTAGATCTTGAGATGTGTTTTTGGTGCCTCCACTCTTCTCTTTTTTTCTAACCCTAATTTCTAACTTTTCTAGAGAGAGAAAATAAAAATTACAATGAAATAAAATTGAAGACAAAAGATTTTTTACAAAATGGTTCAATTCCCTTTAAATACAAGGTCCTTGGAGTAGTGAACAAGTCAGGAAATAAGCCTTTAAAATATATAATCAAGCAACTATGTGGTAGGTAGAGTTTGGGCGTGCATGAATAAAACAGCTCGCTACCAGCGTATTTTTGATCGATCGAAAAAATTTCGATCTATCCAAAAATTCAGCATTTTTGACCTTTTTACGATTTTTTTTGGAATCTTCTTGGAACTTTTGCTTGACTCCAAAAAGGCTGTAATGGACCATTTTTAGCCCGTTTGAACCTTATAGACCTAAAATAGACAAAAACATAAATAAGTACTAAAACGAAAAAATAAAGATAGATGAATGGACTAAAATACCCTACCTTAGGTGCTAAAATGCATCACATTTAAGCACTCTTCACACTCCCAAACTTAGAAATTGCTAGTCCCTAGCAATGAACAACAAGGAAAAGAAAGAAATAAACAACTAAGTAACTATGAACTAAAAAGTAATAAAAGGATAACGCCACTTTCGTAGGAAACATAATTGCATTTAACATATGCAACAAGCCTTTTAAACCCCTAGGTTACCTCTAGGGGACGAGTGAAGTCTTGTGAGGGTTTCCAGAAATGATACCCATAAACATTGAGCTCTTTTTTACTAAAGAGACACCATTATACAAAACAAGCATTGGGAGAGAATTACCTTAAGTATGCAAGTTTTCAACCCTTTCCAAGGAATCTCCCAAAATTTCAACACCAAGTAAGCAAGTATGGTCCTCCATACATCAAGACAATGATCATGCAAATCAAAACAACTCTAGGATCCTTTTTAAGTGAACCGACATCAAATATGTTGTTATTTAAGCCAACCAAAGAAATGATCACATTCGGCCTCAAACTAGCAAGAATGGACCTTTTATTAAAACTTTATTCAATTAGGTGCACTTATTATTTCCACTCGATTTTTTTTTTTTTTTTACTAACCTAGAGGATCAAAGATAGAAGCATGGTGCAATGTGTTGATTTATTAATCTTTCTAGTGATCCATGAAGTCGAGCGTTAGGTCAATGACTCCCAAACCGCACGGCTTTAGGGTATTAAGTGTTTAAACACCCCTAAGGACTTGCAAGCTCAAATCAATTAGGTTATAAATTAAAACAACCTCCATCTAATCATTTTCCACTTCTCACTTTTTGGGAGAATTCATCACTTTTTATTTACTTTTTGCAAACTTGCTTCTTTTTTATTTTTTTTTTATTTTTTTTTTCAATTATTAACCTAGAGTTTGGGCCCTCCACCTTTCGGCGTGAGAGATTCAGTGCTAGATGAGGCTAGAATCCCGGCTACTTAGTGAAAATGGTTTGTTATCCACCTTTGTCAAGAATGAAAACTTTCAATGCACAACTAGCTCAATTGATATATAACCAAATTAATAATTAACAAAGCATGTACCCTACAAATGAATACTAGTGTGCGCCTGTGCTAGTGTAGAATCCTAGAGTGAATCTCAAAACAATCACAAGATTAAGATGATGTGGACCACAAATGCAAGCAAGATATTAGTCTTTCGAAAAATTTACTCCTAAATGGCATCCACAAGGTATACAAGGAGTATTGGACTCTCAAGTCAAACAATTTTTAAATTCTAAGTATCATGGTCCTCAAAAAATCAAAATCATAGCTAACATCAATATCAAATCTCAATCATACAATTAAGTCTCAAACTTAAGTAGAATGCAACAATACCACCCGACCCCCAAACTTAAACTGCACATTGTCCTCAATATGTAACGAGAACAATGGAAAAGATGGAAAGAATATACCGTGGTGGAAAAGATATGAAACCCGATAGTGATCCATTGAGAAAGAGTGCACCCCAAACTTGGAATCAACAACTTACTTGAATACCCACACTTAGCAAACTCACATCAAATATCAAATGGGATAAGATAAGTAAATCAAGCATTCTAAGGCAATATAGCATAAGATGAAAGAAAGATATGAGATCAAGCCCAATAGAAAATATGAAAGTTGCATGACTACACATAAGGGCACAATGGTGAATTTTTTTATATTTTTCATTTAATAAAAGCAAGTATATACAAAATGCAAGAAAAATAAAGAATAAAATGTATGCACAGAATATAAAAGGAAAAAGAAAATTAAAGAAGGTAAAATGCAATAAAAGAATATATATACAATGCAATAAATGAAAAACAAAAAGTAAGAAAGGATGGAAGAACAAAATAATGAAAAAAGAAAACATATATATATATTTTTTGACATAACAAGTATGTACAGGCACACACAAAAATAAAACAAATAAACATGCAAGGAATGAAAATGCAAGGAAATAAGGGATGCAAAAAAAAAAAAAAAAAAAAAAATTAAAATTTTTTTTTTTGGATAGTGCTCAATCAATCGAAATTCCTACAATTGATCGAGATTTTCCACGATCGATCGAAAAGCTTGTAGAATGATGCCTTGGGAACAAAAAATTTCGACGCAATTCCGATCGATTGAAATTATTTTCGATCGATTGAGACAATTTTTGATCGATTGGAATAAGCGTTGATCGATTGAGAGAGTATTCGATCGATCGAACTAGGCGCTGCTTGGGCATAAAATGCTAAATTTCAAAAATTTCAAAGGCAGAAATTTTTCTAAGGCCCCAAAATGCATGAATAATCAATGAAGCTTAATGGAACATATCTAGACACCGCAAGAAGTGAAAAATAAAAAGAAATGGGGAAGGAATAGAGTTATGAAACTCTACGAATACTGGTGTTTAACGTCTCTAGCAAGACGTTGGGTCAGCTCACTAGTCGAACGAATCAAAAATCGGATATGAAATATCCTCATTGACCATCTTTTCCATTTTCTCATTTAATGCCTCACTTACAACAATATACACGTCTTCCAAAAGAATGACCTGAAACGAAATTAGGAAAGATGCAATTTGTTTCCTTTCATTCATGGACTTGAAAATAAAATCAATGATGAGCGGCCTTGCACTTAGTAAAGCAAAGTTTTTCAAAGACTCAATTGGGTTAATAAGAAACACCCTCTCTTCATCCCTCTTCTCTTTGTTGTGAGATTTATATGTACCACTCGCAAGTGCACGAATCTTTACAGATAGGGTTTACTTGTAAGGATGTCGTACCCAAGGGACTTGTGTAAATTAAGTTTGTCAACAGATTTCTTAAATTCCAAAATTAACTTGAAAGTAGGATAATTGAATTTCTCTGATTAATTCTGAATTAACTAAGTAGAAAAATAAACTAAAAAACGATGATCAAATATGATGTAGAAAATAGAGAGAGAGAACTAGGGATATGATTTCACCACTAACATCGCACCACCAGTCAATTGCATTTATTTATTGGAGATATATGATATAACATGCACAAGGAATTAATCATGGTTACAAGCATATATTAATTCAGCTAGAGAATAATATAATTTAAAGCTAAGCATGGACTATCTTCGATTGGTATAAACCATCTACCTAACTACTTTACTCTAGGGTGTAGCATGGTCTATCTTTTCTATGCATAATCCATCAAATCTCTAACATTATATTCAGATAAGAACCATTGTGTAATCATCTCATTCACAACTACAAGAAGTGAATGCGTTATGTTCAATCACAAGATTAAAATATCTAAAACAAGATAGAAAAATATTTGTAATTGAATTAAAACTTTAAAACCGATTTTTATTGAAAATTCAATTAAAAATCCTATAGATTACACAATCATGCATGATAAAAATTATTCTCCAATAATTAAATGCAATCAAACAAGGGCGCTAAGCTAGGGCTACATCACAACCCTAGCAAAGCGTTTAGCCAAGCATGACTGGGGTGGAATTCTTCATGCATGAGGAAGACATCTTCACCGCCATGGATCGATCCCTTCCTTCTTCTGAATGCTCCTCTCTGATCTCAGCCTTAAGCTCCTCTGTATCATCCTTCAATGTTGTAGAGGACCCCCTTTAAATAATAAAAGATCAGCACTAAAGTTCCCCTTTTCATATAGGAGACATACATAGAAATTCTGGCAAATAAGGACTCTAAAATTCGTATAGACTTCTAGGCCAATTTTAACAAGGTAAACAACTATTTTAGGAAAAGCTCGTGAAACACAAAATTGTAGCTCTTTGAATTTCCTATCAACCTGCGTGTGAATTTAGCTGTTTTGACGCTCGAGGAGATAGATACAGTCAGATTACCAAAACAGATTTAAATTACCAACTTTGGCGACAAATCCTTTTTGGAGAAGGATTTTTTCTTTTCTTCTTCTTTCCATTCTCATCAACTTGTAGCTTCTTTTGGACTATTTTCTAAGTATAATTAGACTTGGATCTTCAACATTGCTCGGTCCCACGGAATGTCATCTTTTAAAGCTCAGAATCACTGGTCTTGACTGATTTTACAATTAAAGCCCTGAAATAAATAAAAACAATAAAACAATGTAAAATCTCAAATAAACTACCATTAAGATAATAAAACATACAAGTGGGCTAAAATGTATAACATTCAGCACCTAACACTCTTCCTCAAAAATCACTATCTCCTCACCTTCCAAGTTAGCTAAGGAGTCCATTAGAGAGTTTATTTCATTTTTGGAGCTTTCAAGGTCAAAATTACAATTTTTATATATTTCAATAAGGCATGTCTCAAGAGGGTCTTGGGAGATAATAGAAGGAAAGTGCTCTTCAACAAGTTCCTCTTCCTCCTCTCCTACCTCTATAGTGGTCAACATCTCCTCACTCTTAAAGTATCAAAGGTCGGAATCAAATCATGATCAAAATAAGAAAAATCCTTATAAGCCATGTTGTACTCTATCGGATTAGCCAATGGTGAACTCATTAATTCCTCAATTTGCTCACTTGCTACTTCTTTCTCTTCACTCTCATCATCCTTATCTATATAAATTGAAGTTTTTGCCGTTGTTTTATTTGCCTCTTCCTCCTACTCTTGACGAGAAAGAGTACTTGCAATTTGCTCAATTTGAGCTTCAAGCTTGGCTAAAATTTGAGATTGTGAAAGGATAAGTTGATTTTGTGAATTAAACCCATCAAGTAGAACTAACATTTTTTCTTGAAACTCAGGTAAGTACCTAGAAGGTGGTGGAGTTGGTTCATCATAAAATAGTGGGGGAGGGCAATAGTCATAAGAAGGATTAAAAGTATGATCAAGTCTATGATAAAATGATGCATGTTGAACATTGGACTCAATCTCATAAAGATTAAAATATGATGGAGGGGCATAAGGTGAAGGTATGTAATTTTTCCCTAAACTTGGATCAAACAATTCCTCCATTCATAATTAAAATCCAAATACAAGAAAATGTTGGCCTCTACACGGGCCGATGCTTGGACAAAAATTTAAGCAATACAATGAGCCTCAATAAGGCTATCACAAGCATGCAAAGAAGTGCACAATTAAAATACAAGAGTTCTAAGAATTGCTCACAAAGGTCTTTAAGAAACTTCAAATTCCAATGTTTAGCTATAAGCTCCAATAATTGCTTCAAGTTCCAAAGTTTGCCTTTCTTGTAGTCAAGTACCTAATTGACAAATAATATCAACAGTAAGAAAAGAATATACAATGGAAAAATAAAAATAGAAGCCATCAAATGAACACTATTGTCTAGTCTAATTCCAACAAAACTGTTAATCCTCGGCAGCGGCGCCAAAATTTAACGAGCCCCTTTCTATGTGTTTAGAAAACGAATTTTGTAATGCGAGAGGTCGCTTCGCAAGGTCAAAGTATAAATGTGGTTTCAGAAGCCTTTCTAGTCAAATTACATTTATAAAAATCACTACTAAAACTAATAAAGCATAGTGAGTAGGAATCATCTGCAAGGATTATACGTGTTGGAATTTAATTGCGACTCTAATGTACCAATTGATTGCAAAGAGAGAGATTGGTTGATTAAACTAAGATGTAAGGAAATGAAAATGTAATTAGAATAAACTAAGTTGAGTTAGGGATTTAACAGATGAGAAGTGAGGTCTTGGGGTGCATTAAATCGCTATCAAGCTCGTTCACCAAACCACACACTTTTAACTAATTTGGAAAAAAACAATCTTGTGAACAAAATGTGACAACCAATTGTGATATTAAGCATGAACCATCAAATTAAAGAATGAATAGTCTACCTAACTGACAAATAAACTATGTGTAACATAACCCATCAATTCTAAGCATAACTCATCAAAGTAGTCAACAATTGTAGCACACATTAATCTAGAGAATCATGAAATTTGCAATAATAAGTTATGGAATATCAATATAAGTAGAGATTGTCAACCTACCTGCAAGCATGAATTAAATTGTAGAACAACCTATCAAGTATAAGCATAATCCATCAAATTAATTGACAAACTCATCTAATAAAAACCGTATCTAGCCATCACTAGATTCTCAATCAACCACACATAGACATGCAATTAATATAGAGAAACTAGTATAGCGATCAATTTTCAAATAATCACACATAAGACAACATGTAATCACATAAAGAATCAATATAAAGAATTAATCCATAGAAATCAAAGGAGAACCCAAGATTCATTAAATTCATAAGGCTAAAACACTAATCACAATATATTATTCCCCAACAAGTATGAAAGAGATAGTGGTTTAGATTACAAACTTGGGGCTTGGATCATGGAATCCTCAAGGGCAATCTCCAAATATGGCTCCATTTTCTTCCTCTTCTTCTTTGTTGAATTCTAGAGAGAAAAAGTGTGTGAATCTTGAGATGTGTTCTTGGTGCCTCCACTCTTCTCTTTTCTTCTAACCCTAATCTCTAACTTTTCTAGAGAGAGAAAATAAAAATTATAATGACATAAAATTGAAGACAAAAGATTTTTTACAAAATGGTTCAATTCCCTTTAAATACAAGGTCCTTGGAGTAGTGAACAAGTTAGGAAATAAGCCTTTAAAATATCTAATCCCACAACTATATGGTAGGTAGAGTTTGGGCGGGCGGGAATAAAACAACTCACTGTCAGCGTATTTTCGATCGATCGAAAAAATCTCGATCCATCCAAAAATTTAGCATTTTTGACATTTTTTCCGGATTTTTCTGAAATCTTCTCGGAACTTTTACTTGACTCCAAAAAGGCTGTAATGGGCCATTTTTAGCCTTTTTGAACCTTATTGACCTAAAATAGACAAAAACACAAATAAGTACTAAAACGGGAAAATAAAGATAGATGAATGGACTAAAATACCCTAACTTAAGTGCTAAAATGCGTCACATTTGAGCACTTATCAGTATATATGTGAGAAATGACTACAACGCCCTTCAATGCAAATGGTAAAACTGGGAGAAATTCCTGAGCCCGGAAATCATCCCGACTTCTGAAAAATTCTAAAAATGACCCCATCGATTCTAATTGGCTTAAAATAAATAAAAATGCATTTATAAAACCCTCGGCTCAAGAAAATGGCTTAAACGGCCTTCAGGGACCACGTGGCACGCAAAACGATACACGAAAAGTAAATAAAAATTCAAAAAAAATCTAAAAAAATTCAGGGCATTACAGGTCTATTGAGTGCTATAAGGCACAACTTATAGCCAGAGGATACACAAAGAAGCCTAATTAATTAATTTCTCTAGAAATCAAAGTTGTCCAAAAATTCTCAAAATAACATATGTGAAAGTATGTGGCATGCACATCAAGAATATGTGAAAGTATTTGGGACTTTTTTAGATTGATGTTAAAAATGCATTTCTTAATGGTGATTTACATGAAGAAGTTTACATGCAGTCTCCTTCAAGTTATTATCATCCTCCTAATAAGGTGTGTCGACTTAGACGTGCTTTATGTAGCCTCAAACAGACACTTCGAGCTTGGTTTGCCTAATTCAGTCTGATTATTTCTTGTCTTGGATATTCCGCTAGCTATTATGACTCAACTTTATTCATCTGACGCACAGATTGGGGTATCATTCTTCTTTTACTTTATGTTGATGATATGATCATCACTGGAGATGATTTGATTGGAATTTAGGAGCTCCAATAGTTTTTCAGTCGTTAGTTCGATATAAAGGATTTTAGACCTCTTAGTTATTTTCTTGGTCTTGAGATCATGATAATTATAGATGGTTCCTACTTCACTTAGGCAAAATAAATATCAGATCTTTTTTCGAAAGCATGCTTAAGTGACAAGAAGATTGTTGATACACCACTTGAGCACAACATAACACTTAATCTACATGATGGCGAATCTCCTCGGGATTATACATTGTAACGACAATTGGTTGGTAGTCTAGATTATCTCACGGTCACCCATCTAGACATCTATTATGATGTCCATATAGTTAGTCAGTTAATGGCTGCCCCTAGATTTACTCATTTTCTTGTAATTATTCGCACCCTTTGCTATTTCAAAGGCACTATGTGTTCATGGGCTTTATTTTTCTCCTCATTCGTCACTTGTTCTTCATGCCTATTCAGATGCCGACTGGGCGGGAGACCCTATAGATTGTTGTTCCACCACAAGCTATTATTTCTTTTTTTTGTGATTCACTTATCTCTTGGCGCAACAAGAAACAGAATGTGGTTGCTCGATCTAGCACATAAGCTGAGTATAGGGCACTTGCTGATACTATTTTTAAGCTTATGTGGTTGCATTGACTCCTTCAGGATATAAGAGTTTTTTCATCCGCTGCCACTCCTATCTATTGTTAGAAGAGGAATGCAATCCAAATTACCAAGTGGATGGTTCAGAACCTCTCTACCATTCTGATTAACTATCAAGTGTTCTCACCAATTCAATAGTTCAAATCACAAGACAATTTCATTCATGCCCATGTCTCTGAAACCGTAGAAGATTTTTTTTCCTGGTTTGCATTAGATTGGATTACTATTTTATTGCACAATCAGTAGAAACAAATAAAATCTAGTAATTTAGCTTCCAACTGAAATCAACTTATTTCCAATAAATTATACATCTGATGAATGTAAAATGTGTTGTATCAACAATTCATCTGATTGCTAACTAGTACTTTTTTCAACCTTTTCGCTGACAGTATGGAAAGAATTCTTGAGCGGTACGACAGGTACTCGTATGCAGAAAGGCAGCTTGTAGCAACCGGTAATGAATCACAGGTATGCACTGTTCTACCCCGAGCCACTGTCATCTTAATTCTTGAGGAATTCCTTCGTTTTGGGTGGACGCGGAGTCTTTGGAGATTTGTGATGGGCTTTACGAAGTCTCGATGATAAAGATAGCTAAAAATAGAGGATGTGGCAAAATGTGATGCCTACACTACTTCTAAGATAGTATATTAGAATTATACTAATTAATAGTATAATACTAAATGATATGTAATTTACAACTTATACTACCTATAGGATACTATTTAAATAGTATATTACTAAATGACATGTAACTTACAACTTATACTAGCTAGTTAAAAGATACTACTATTTAACTACTCATTAACACAATAGTATACTACTAGTTAGGATTAAAGTATAACATTTCATAGTTTATTTCTAAATGTTAATCATTCGACTTATATTACAAGGTGGGCTTGTAAGGTAAAGTTTGGGCCGGACTTTCACATAAAGGCCCGAAACAAAGGTGGGCCAAGTCACAACATATTAAAATGAAAATTTCAAAAAAAGAGTTGTGTTGGGCTGGTTCTTTGACAAATTGGGAGAAGAAAAAATGGCTTTTTGGCGAGTTGGGATGGGCGGATCAAGTCCAAGCCCACTCAGCCCCCTCTTGAGACCTGTCCGGGCCTAGCAGAAGTTTGGCTGGGTCAAGCTACCCTTCGGGCCTCGGGCTTTCTTGCACCCTGAAGTAAATATAGGTTCAATAGTATAGGATAGTTCACAATATATATATATATATATATATAAATATATTTCAATAATTTTTATTTATTTATTAGTATTAATTTTTATTTTTGCAATTAACCTAACAATTTTGGAAATTTATTTAGAGAGAGGGAGTAGTAATTTTGAGAAGTACAACCTCAACAAATTTAGGTAATATTCAATCTACAAGGAGGAGAAAGAAAAAGTTATAACTGGACTATAAAAGGTTTCACCTAATAACAAAAACGAAAAGACCTTCCGTCAACACACTCCAATTAAAACCAAACAAACACCCCGTTAAAAGCGCACAATCCCGTACACCTTTGACACGTATTGTACGCAGTAAACGGCGCCGTTTACAATAAAACCACTACGGACTTGCAATACCACACACACCATACACCGAATAAAATCTCCGAGTCGACCAATCAGAATTCGACAACGTTTTTGACCAAACTACCCCGGTTTTGAAATACCAGACAAAACCCAAATCTGATCACGTAAAGCCGGTTTTCAAACTACCCAACATGGTGAATAAATATATATATAGATACCTGTATACACCACTATATTTCTCATTAAAACACTCCCATTTCTCCCACAAAAATAAATAGAGTCTTTTCAAGTCTTCCTCCACATGCTTAGTAACACAAAGAAGATAACAAATACAGCTAGTCCTCTCGATAAATATATGTATAGTTTTTACTGAATTGTTGGATTGTGTTTGGAGGCCAAGAAAGCGAAGGAAAAATGGGAAGAGGTAGGGTTCAGCTAAAGAGGATCGAGAACAAAATCAATCGGCAGGTGACCTTCTCGAAGCGACGGTCCGGATTGCTCAAGAAAGCTCATGAGATCTCGGTGCTATGCGACGCCGAGGTTGCGTTGATTGTCTTCTCCACCAAAGGGAAGCTATTCGAGTACGCTACAGATGCCTGGTAAGATCTTCATCTCCCTCGATATATATCTATATATATATATATATACACGGTTTTATATATTATTAATTTCACAACTTCTTTCATCTAATTTTGAGCAATTATTTTCAATTTTTTATTCTGAATCCGAAATAGCTAGTTCTTGTTTTCTGTCCCTATATGTGTTTGTGTGTGTTTTCTATTTCCAGTTCTTGATGATTGATCTATGAGTGTTTGAACACACTGTAATATATATTTTGCTGTTAATATATATATATATATATATATTACTTTTTGTGCTGACATGTATATTATATTAATAAAATAATCACTGTAATGCAAAATAATCATTGTAATATTTCTGAGTGGCTTTTAATCTCTGATTTCATGCACTGCTTGTTATCTTTGTACATAAGACTCATGAACAAATATAGATATAGGATAATATATGTAGACGTACATATATAAGCATCTATTATTATTACACACACATATATCCACTGAACTCTATCTCTATGTACTTTAATGTCAGGTGAAGTCATTTCACACTAATTTTTCCAGAAAAAAATAAATAAAAAAAATAGTCATTAAGGCTCTGGGTTTTTCTGAGTCACTGTTAAAGTATAGCACAAACTGTTATAGGAGAACTAGAAATAGTCCTCTACACATAGAGCACTCAGATCCTCTCCAGAGGTCCGATAATTTAAAGTTATTTTTAAAATGCAACACCGTTACGTCGAGACACAATGCATGTAGCGCTGTAGCGCTGTAACAGTAAGAACGTAAATTTTTGCTGCATGTAATAGTAGAATCGACACAATGCATGTAACACTATAACATCAAAAACGTACATTCTCAATGTAATGGTATTATCATCGATTTTATCTCGATATAATGGTGTTGCTTTTTGATTTAAGGTTCTAGGCGGCTCGAATTGAGGTCATGATGCATAAAAAGGAAGGACACTCATTTATACATAGAATATTAATATATTATATTTCTCCTTTTAATTGGGTGAATTCATAAACATTATATTTCTTGTCACTATGGTAAAGGTTAACTTCCAGCTACTGATAGCACTGTCTCCAATCAGAAACCAACAGATATATTTAATTTAATTTAATTAAATTTTATTTTATTTTATTTTTTATTTATTTATTTATTTTTTTTTTCACATTAGATTAATACACGAATTTGCAGATTTCATTGAAATACTAAATATGTGTTCTAAATGTTAAATTGGTGTGTTTTGTGCAATGTGCATTAGGCCATTTATTGGAGCCTCCTACCATATTTTGGTACCTACATGAATTTTGACACCCTCAGAACTCTAGTCTAATTTTATTTTATTCATCAAAAACTAGAAAAGAAATTATTTTTGTTAATGCAAATGGTATTAGATTATGTCCCTCTACTTGATATTAAATAGTCATATATAGTTTGCTGTTAGAGAAGTTTTACAATACCCGGGGTATGGTACCCCGGCATGTCTCGGCAATTAAGTCATTTATTAGGTGGGTCCCACCACCACATCAATAATTAAGGGCCTAGAGGGTATGATACTCCGGGATAATGTAGAATTTTTTGTGTTGGAGATTGAAAATTAATTCTACACGGGCTAATTGAAAAATATTAAAATTCCAAACTCAACTATTCAGAAGGAAACAATTGTACAAGTTTTTGGCAACTTGTATTCCACTTGTATTATTTTCTTCAAAACGTACAACATATTTATATTTTCACATGTTTTTTTAAGAATCGTCTATCTAGATTTTACTAGGACTTATATTAATAAATAGAAAAATGATTCTTGTACGTTGAAGTGAATTGCTAAATATGGTTTTTTAATTAGTTAATTATGCAACAAATAAAGAAGTGGAGCCTTCTCCTTAGTTGTATTTGGTATAAATAACCAAATAAAAATTATTCTATTAGACAATTCACTACAGTGTTCCGTGTGAATATTAGTACTCTAATAAATATGTCTAGCTTTCTCTTTTAATTTTAGAATTTTTATAATAGTGAATCACAAACCGACTAATTCAAAAAACTATAAATAAAAGCCATAAATAATTAGAAAACTGTCAAAATTTTGAAAACCTTACCAAAACTGCCTAGTATCAAATCCAAAACAAGCTTCAATCTGCTCATAAATGATAGAAAAAATGTCATATGAATATAGCTTTTAGTTTATTTTTAAATTAGCTAATTGGACATTATTTATTTTATTTTATACTTTAATAGCATTACTTTTCTTTTTTTCTTTTTTTCTTTTTTTCCTCCCTCTCTCTCTAGTAAGATAATTGGCTAATGTCGTAATAACATTACTTTTATTAAAAATTCCTAATTTCCTACCGTCAAACTTTTAATATCAATATTTTTTTTAGTTTTTAATTATAAGTTAATCACAACCCAAAGCTATTTGTCGTGTAGGGGATTCCAACCTTAAACATTTTCAATTAGGATGATGAGACACCGCTACTAATTGTATATCATATCAAAGTTCCATCTGCAGAGACTCATAGTACATAAATTTTAGTCAAACTCTTATCCTTTGACCAATTTTGACCCCTTCAATAAAGGCAACATGATAATACAATCAAGAAGCAAGTGCTTATATGTCATTAGCTCCAATTTCATCCTATTGGTTTTCGTTGTGTAGCCGACTCTTCCTAACCAACAGATTAACCAAAAGAGTTCCTATCGGAGAACAGTCCCACACTTTATATTGGCCAATAGAAAGATGGAAGTGTTACCTGTTCTAATATCCTTTTGTCAAACTGATCATCACGTCGTACGATTTTTTGTATTATATTTTGTTGTGGATATATATATATCAGTTAAATTATATGCTATTGAGAATGTGTAGGTGTAGATATTTGTAAGTAAAGAACAATAAACAAATTCATGATACAAAAAAGATTCAACACGTGTAACGAATCTCTTTGTTATTGCTCAGTTATATTATATGCATTATATTGAGAATGTGTAGGTGTAGATATTTGTAAGCAGAGAAAACTAAACAAATTCATACAAAAAGAGATTCAACTGGTGTAACGAATCTCTTGTTATTGCTTATAGTGATCCTATTTGAACCTTTTTCCCCTCAATATCTGAATATTTATATAAGAGGATTTAACTTGATTTCCGCTTATTTAATCTCTAATGCTTTGTTTAGTTAGAGGGATGGAAAAATGGATAGAAAGGAAGAGACCGGATGCATGAGACATCCTAATAAAGGGAGAGAAGGTGTCACCTTCACTTTTTGTTTAGTTCGATGGTGTGATACTTCTTATTTTTTTTGGGAGCTCCTTACCTCCTCCCTCTTTTTTCTTCCTTCCAATCAAATATGAAAAAGTTATTTTTATCTCCCCTCTTAACCATCACTCCTCAATCATTCCCTCCAACCAAACAAAACATAATTTCAGGGATTGGAGCCAATCCCCCTTCCAGAGAGGTAACTGGACTGATTTGATTATCCCAATTTGATTACTAGTTGTCCTATGGGATTTCCATTTGTCATTGGACTGATTTGGCATTTATACAAGAGGATTCAACTTGATTCTGCCTATTCAATCTCTAATTTTCAGGGATTTAGGGACCTAACTGGGTCATGTTTATCCCAATTTGATTTCTTGTTGATTCTGTGCAATTTCCATTTATCATTGGATTGATTTGGGGGTCAATCGACTCCCTGGCCCATTCGGCTAGTCATGTGTGTCGTCCAAGTTGACATTACTATGGCCGCCTGTTGTTCTACCGTTTGATACTGCCTTGTACAGATGTCACATCTTTATTGGTGAGAGATTTTCCTCTGCGGTATGCAATATCGTTACTTTGAAAATTCAACTTAAAGATAAATGTGTTGCATTCTTGAAATAATGTCATTGTAATGTTACATTTTGATATAAATGTTTTGCACAAGACCAAAGGCCTTGTGGTATGGTGGTATTTACTCGCCTTCAAAAGTGAAGGTTGATGGTTTAAGTTCCCGTAGGAACAGAAATGAGTGTGAGTATGTTCTTGCCAATAAATAAAAAATAAAAAATACATTGGAAAAAGTTTTAACTTCGCAAAAGATAGAAAATGAGTTTTTAGCATAATTATTGGTTGTTAAAATCTTTATTATACGGACTTTTTAAAAGTAGTGGAGTACATGTGTTGGACACATATTACTCATACATGGGTATGAGATATGTGTTCGATACTTTTGGTTGGACATTTACTTAAAAAGTATATACAATCATTCAATTTTATTATATTATTACTTTAAAATGAATTAAATGCCTATATTGAACACTTTGTTGTATAAAAATATTAATTTATTCTAGAAATAAAACAACATAATTAAATTAAAAGAGTAGTGAGAATATATAATAAAACTTCTATTATAAGAGAAAATAACACATCATAATTTTGGTAAATTGCAAGAAAATCTTCTGTTATAAATATCTCATTGTGTTTAAGAAAAACCCTACATTTTTCAAATTGAGCAAATAAGGACATTTTGTTCATTTGAAGATTAAAATATTTAAAATGCCTCTAAGACAAAATAAAATTAAAAAAATACTGATTTCATAAAAATATTAATTATAAAGGGTATCTTAGGGTTCTAATAAAAAAATTGTCGAAATTGACAGTAAGAGACGACTTGAACATATTTTCAAATGTTAAGAATTTATATACACAAATTTTTTATTTTATTATTATTATTATTATTATTTTAACACATTACCCTTTAAGTTATGTTTCCATGTTATTAAAATTTTTGGAAATTTGTATGATTGTATATATGTGGTCAGTTTTTATAAATTAGTGTGTGTGTGTCTAGATATATATATATATATAACCTCGAAGTAGAAGGAATAGTGTCAAGAGTTTTAAACCTTTTTGAAAATATCTTCCTATCAACTTCGATTGAGACGTTGGAGCGACTAATCTTATTCCAATGGCAATCAATCAATTATTTGATTGATCAGCTTTCGTGTCCTCATCTAATTAGGGTTTGAGTTCCTAACACATCAATGCATCATCATCCATTCTAAAATGTACTCCGCGTTTGGAAACACTAGCATACGAACACCTGGTTGGACTTGAGGGCACAAATTTAAAAAGTAGAAATCACGCGTTTTAAAAAGTTCGAAATTTGAGTAGACCATTTTACCATTGGGCAGATGTAACTCAACTAATTTATGTCCGATAATAGTTTTCTTTCTTTCTATATTGGACAATCCTAGTAAGTGAAGATGTACATTATCTTGGTTGATGTAGGCCAATAAAAAATAAGTATGATCTCTTTACTTATCAAATGTGGGATGCATATTCATTTACCAAATCAAATATGGTGATTTGATTACCATTTTTGATTTGGTAATTAAAATAGGACGGGTCTATTTATTGTTGATCCATGTACATTCTCAACGATAAGAATCTAACTATTACCCATTTCTATTTAAGGATGTCCCATAGTATTTCATCTGACAAAGCAAAACAAAACTATTTTTCTATAATTATCTTCTTGTTGAAACCTAGGTAAAAATTTACTTTGCTTAAACAAATAGAATCAACAAGGGAAACTCAAATGCTCAAATGATAATTTGATATTCTGGAAGTAGAGAAAAACAAAAGGTTATTATATTTAGACCAAGAATTATCCAGAATGTGTGATATAATCTTAACTCAATCTCATAGTTGAGAACTACTTGATAAATTTAATCCCTTTGATTTTAGTGGATACCTAGACCTAGTATTGATCAAGCTATGCAAAAACTAGAACATCTATAGTGATTGGTTACTTGGTTTATGCATTTGTTGTAATGCTATGGTTAGGAGTAGCGAATCAGTGACTATAATTTATAATTAAAAGAAATTTAGTTAAAATGTTGAATTAAATTTTATTCAATTCCAAATTCAAAGCACGAATTCGGTACTATTAAAAACTCAACTTTGAATTTGAAAGAAGTTGAGATACCAGTGGACTATGTACCTTATATTCAATACCCAAGTGCTTGGTTCTTCTAATGTATAAGGGGGATAAGCTGAGTTAAAAGGGATCTTAATGGACTAATGACATAGATTTATTGGAGTGTTATTTAGGGGATATATATATATATTTTCAAATAACCTGGGTGTCTGGGGCTTTGCCTTGACTAATTCACGGGATTCATGCAAGGTGTCCCCACATAGATCGGATAAAGCTCAAATTATGTCCGCGAGCGTGGTCCTTAAGGAATTAGTTGCACATAGGAAGAATCGATCCTAATGCCTGATGCTCCACGAGACCACCGTGCCCAAATTTTTTCTAAGTAGGCCAACCCCTTGGGTTTAGGACACATTTATAAATGTGTTATTTTACATTTCTTTCAAGAGAATGACTTTGACTCTGTTTCTCTCTTGAAACAAGATATTAACATGGTAGTAGCCACACTGGCTTTGTAAACTACCTAACCAAGAGGAAAGCTTCTTTAAAAATATGTCCATTGAATCATATCAAATGGATGGTTCAGAACCTCTCTACCATTCTGATTAACTGTCAAGTGTTCTCACCAATTCGATAGTTCAAATCACAAGACAATTTCATTTATGCCCATGTCTCTGAAACCGTAGAAGATATTATTTTATTTTATTATTTTATTTATTTTTTTTTCTCTTCTGGTTTGCATTAGATTGAATTACTATTTTATTGCATAATCAGTAGAAACAAATAAAATATAGTATTTTAGCTTCCAACTGAAATCAACTTATTTCCAATAAATTATACATCTGATGAATGTAAAATGTGTTTGTATCAAATTTGACAGCAAAAACTCTCTGTTTTGTGCCTGAATTTGGCTACAATTCATCTTGATTGCTAACTAGTAATTTTTTTTCGCTGACAGTATGGAAAGAATTCTTGAGCGGTATGACAGGTACTCGTATGCAGAAAGGCAGCTTGTAGCAAATGGTAATGAATCACAGGTATGCACTGTTCTACCCCGAGCCACTGTCATCTTAATTCTTGAGGAATTCTAGTATTCGTCGAAATATGATTGATATTATTATCCAGGGAAGCTGGACTCTGGAATACGCAAAGCTCAAGGCTCGGCTGGAGGTTCTACAAAAAAACCAAAGGTAATAACCGAAATTAATGTGATTATCAGAAGGAATTGAGATGAATCATGCTTCGTTGTTGGTGTTTGCAGTCATTTTATGGGAGAAGATCTAGATACTTTGAGTCTAAAAGAGCTTCAGAATTTGGAGCACCAGCTTGATAGTGCTCTTAAGCACGTTCGGTCAAGAAAGGTGAAATCGGCTACGAGTTTAAAAGTCTTGTGCAGTTTTTGTTTTATGGAAGATGCAAATGACTGAACTCAGACTCTTTTGTTTACAGAACCAACTAATGCAAGAATCCATTTCGGAGCTGCAAAAAAAGGTGAGACTTTCATTCTACCTATTTTGCACCAAATGTTAAGATGAGGATCCCCTTTATTATATATATATATTAAAGGGGAATTGGAGGCAAGGAGTCTTGGCCCATTGACATTTGGTGGACCAATTCAATTTAGACCGTTGAGATTTTTTTTTGTAATTTGAACCCTCTTGCTGCGTTTCTATTAGCGGTCGATCCCTAGAAAAAAAAATCACTTATAAATAGTATGGATATGTTTGGTTTGTAACTCAAAAAACGTGACAGTTTTCTGTTTTCAGATAACTGAAAATTAGAAAACTATATAAAGAATGTTTAGTTCAGTTTTCTTAAAAGTTGGTTATAAAAATGCCTATTTTTAAAAAACTATTTTTTGTAGTTTTTTGAAAATAATTTTACGAATTCTTGAGAACAGTTTTGGCTCTTTGATAGTTCTCGGAAACAAAGTTGTAGACTTCTAGCTTGTGATGTAGCATTAAGCATCACCTAATTTGAAGGTAAAAAAAAAAAAACACAGAATTTTAGCCTTAAAACTGCTGCCTTACTCTGTTATTTCCTCTCTAAATTGTGTTTTGTGACAGGATAAGGCATTGCAGGAGGAAAACAACTTGCTGGCAAAGAAGGTGATATAGCACATTTCAATCTAAACCATAGTCTCTAACCTCTGATCATCCTGAAAAAGAAGTTACATATATATGATGTATCTAATATTTTAAGCCAATATAGGTGAAGGAGAAAGAGAAGGAACTGGCACAACAACCCCAATTGATGGAACAAGACCATGGACAGAACTCAACCTCAGTTGTTCAATCACTGCCATTGCACTCCTTAAGCATTGGGTCTCTCTCTTTTTCTATGTGTGTGTGACATTCATTTTATACATTGCCATAATATACACTAATGCTATGTTCGGTTGCATGACCTTTGAAGTCAATTTTCTCCGATTTAAATTTCAAGGCACCAATTTCATATAACTGAACATAGCATAATACTTGTTGCCATATATATTAGAGTACTAACTCGGATAAATATATGTGATGCAGTGGAGCTTACCAGGGAGGAGGGAATGGGGGAGAAGTAGAAGAAGAAGAAGTTCCATGTCAACAACAACAAAGTAATACCGTCATGCCTCCATGGATGCTTCGCCACATTAATGGCTAAAACTGAGGACACTATGCGAATGCTGCACAAATTTTTGATGTCAAACAAATCAAGAAACATGTATATGTGGTAAAAGACATATATATATATATATATATATATATAATAGTATAATAAATGATGTCGAAAAGTATGGTGTAAAACAATCCCAAAAGGTCGGTGTCCTAGTTTGTGATTTGGAAACTATGTACATTTGTATTTTGTATGGATAGAAGACCATTAATGTAAAGGAACTTGGCAACACAGCTGACCCTTACATTATTATGTATATAAAAACTATATTTTGGCGGTAATTTTCTCTTTAGCATATAGCTGTTTTTATTTTAATTCCTTTTTGCCTCTTAAATTCCTGGGTGGTTCTTATATTTTTGTTAGCATGTAGTACTTATGGATAGGGATGGCAACGAGGGCAAGTTTGGGCAGGTGTACCCTCCTCCGCCCTCGCAACCGTTTAAAAACTCGTCCCCTATCCCCGCCCAAAACCGCAAAAACGGAGAACTTACCATCCCATCCCCGCAACCATTTAATATTTTTATCTCAGCAGGTACCCGCCCTACCCCGTTTAAGACTATAATTTATTTATTGTTGAAATAGATTTGTTTTTTTTTTTTCTTTTTTTTTTTTCCCCTCATCTTCAGTTCTTTATCATTGCAACTTTCGGTCTAATTAAATTCATTTGTTACTTTAATATTGTTATATAAGGTACTTAATATATATACTGGTAAATATATATACTAATGAAATAAGGGTACTTAAGTAATTTATCTATTTAAACGGGTGGGGCGGAGTGACCCTCCCCGCCCTCGTATCAAACACGTGCGGGTTTTTATTACATTAAACTATCCCCACCCAAATAAGCTAAACATTCTCCAAAACCATCAAAAACGGGGCAGGGCGGGGCATGGCGGGTAACAGCGGGAGCGGTTCAAATTGCCATCCCTACTTATGGAATTAGGTTTTGGTTCACTTTAAATTCCTAATGGGACACAAATTTTGTGTTTGAAAATTTTGGAATAAAAATGTGAAATAAATAATTGATTTTATTAATTTTAGAAATATAGTATAGTTCTCTCTAGTTGATTCTTGTGCAGGAAGAGTATCTTCTTTTGATTAATTCTTCTTGATGTTCGGTGCAAGGATTTAAGAAGGTTGATGTTTTTGTGTAGTTTCTCTCTAGGCTCTCTATTTGTGTCGAGTCTTGAGTGGTCATATATTTATAACTTTTCAATAATTGTGGTAAACTTTTTATTTTTATTTTTATTTACCTGACAAGGGAGGAAAGGGAGAGGAAGGGGTTAGTCAAACGTTGGCTATCTTCTTCTGATTAATTTTTCTTGATGTTCTGCGTAATTTCTCTCTAGACTCTCTATTTGTGTCAAGTCTTAAGTGACCATATATTTCCATATATTTATAACTTTTCAATAATTGTGGTAAACTTTTTATTTTTATTTACGCCGTAAGGATGGGGAGGGGAGGAGGGGGTGAGTTGTACCTGGGCTTTGACTCGACTCAGGAGACTGCCTCTACTAATTGGACTATCCAACTCATTCCGTGATAAACTTTCTCAAATAATAGATATTTGTCTCTTATTATTTGAAAACAAATTTAAATTTAAATATTATTTATAACTTTTTTATAAAAAAATTTCATCCTTAGATATTTCGACATGCGTCTGTTGATGAATTCACATTAATTAAGAAATTTTGAATTCTTAACACATGGGACAATGACTAAACCATCACAAAATTTTGATAGTGAGTTTTTTGAATTTTTATTTTTATCTACAAATTAATTGCCCGCGACAGCTTAGTGACATGTATCCTTGTTGAATAGTGAGTTTTTTTATTTATTTATTTTTTATTTTATGTTGTAACGGTCCCCATTATATGCAAAATAGTGAGCTTTAAATTTTTCATTTTATTTTATTTATTATTATTATTTTCTTTTTGATTTTATGACCCCATCAAATGCCAAATAGTGAGCTTTGAATTTTTTTTAAATTTATATTTATTATTTTTCATTTTGATTTGATGACCCCATCACATGCCAAATATGGCATGACCTTGTCCCATACTCAACTCATCATATATCCTTAATTATGACAAATCTGATAGTCAATCACCTTTCCTTTTCTTTTTTTTTCTTTTTTCTTTTTTTTTTTTAATTGTTTTTTGTTTTTTACTTTTTTTGCCTTTTATTGCATGGCTTAAAGATGTGACATGTTCCAATTTATGGAACCTGCATGCGCATCCTTGTGGTTCTAGTGGGGTGTTTGGGGCTGCCTCCCTATTGAATTTATGATTGCCAGTGCGCATGAGTGGCGACTACTATGGTGGGGACGCCTCAATATCTTCTGCTATTTCTTGTCTCTCCCTATCATTCATGTCATATCATGTCATATCATATATATATATATAGAATGATTTTAAAATATTAGAGGAGAAAATAAAGTTAAACCCTAGCCTTGATATACGTGGCCTCGCCATTGTATATGAAATGTCATAAATATTTACCATGCATAAACAATCAAGGAATTCCATTCCTTTTAGAGTTTGTATATGTATTCTCTGCAAGAAATAATGCTGGTGAAAATGGTATGATAGCCTCAGAGATAGAACAACATCCTTGATCACAAGTTATCGGAGATGGAGAAGAAAGAGCATGTATACTAATATTGAACGTTTTGAAGATGTTGAACGGATTATATTTTTTGAAAAGTAATATATATATATATATATATATATATATATATATATATATATGCTACCTTATATATATATTTTAGACGATAGAGTAAAGCAGAAGATGTACAAATGAGGATGAGGGAGTGCACCATTAATTGACGGCTGAGAAGGGACGAGGGAGAATATCTAAGATATTCTGGGAGAGTTCTAGAAGGTTCTAGAGCGTTCTGGAGGGTTCTAGTAACTGGGGATAGTTTTATAAATATCCAAGATATAGATCAACGTTTGTGCTCATGGCCGGTGTCGGATAGATAGGTATAAAAATTATAAATATCATATATATATATATATAAGATATTTTGAAAGAGAGATTTAGATATTTATAAAAATTAAAAATATCTAAGATATATAGAGGATATAGTTCAGAGTTTGTGCCAGAGAAAGTTGGTGTTTGTCCTTTGCCCTTGAATTGGCATAACTATAAAGTCAGTCTTTTGGGTTTGTATTGATCGGCTTCCTACAGTTTTGGGATAGTTTTTTTAGTCACCCATAATATACTAATACGTGTACGTACCATATCCAATGCATGAGTTATTAGGATGGAGACTACCACCCGACTTTTTTGAAAAGTTATTCTCTCCCTATGGAGATACTGATATTAGTACGTTTTGTTTTTTCTGTGCGGCATACAGAGTTACCATGGATCCTATTTGTAATTACTAAGAAGAGTAAATCACGTTACTAAACCATATTACCTGTTATTCTTTGCACAACTTTGGAATAAGTATTGTTTTTAAGCAACTAAACTCATTACTTACAGTGCAACTCGACAGAATCTGTACAGACTTATCTATCTTTTACATGATAAGATTAGTCTTGTACAATAGCTTTAAAAATTTAGAAGGCAAGTGGATAGTATAACATAATGGCTTAGGTTGACTAATAATACATTGGAAATTGAACTTTTTATTTTTTGATAAATAAGTGAGTTGTATAAAAAAAGAGAAAAAATTGTACAATATACAAGGGGTATGCCCCTAGAAAATTGAAGAATAAAAAAAATGGGCTGAAACAATTGCATATAAAAATTTGAATTTTTTATTTTTCGGTAAGTAAGTGAATTGTATAAAAAAGAGAAAAAACTGTACAATATACAAGGGGGTATACCTCTAGAAAATTGAAGAATAAATTAAAAAAAAACAAAAAAAAGGGCTGAAACAACTGCATATAAAAATAAACTCAAGCCCAATCCAAATAACACAAACTAACGCCCAAAACCAAAAGAGAAAGACCTGGCCCGAAAGACCTGGCCCAAAATTTGAACACCAAACTTACACTAGCTAAGAGACATTGTAGGATCATCAACATTCGAGAAAGCCTTGGTCCGATTTGTGGTAGAAATTGTGTAACTTCGGTGGAGACGTGTGTGTGAGTACCAACTAGAAAAAAAATGAAAAGAAAAGCTGAAGAATGGGTTTTGTTGGTCCAAGTATTCATGTATGGTTTGACTTTATAATGTCACAATATGGACTTAATATATTGTTTAATGTCAAAAGGTGAGCTCAAAGGTCCAATCTTGTAGTAGAAATTGATGTCTGATATCCACAAGGGCATTTTAGTCATTCTATAGAAGTCATTTGGAACCCATTTGAGATGGTACATTGTATCACGGACCTCTACCCTTGTTAATTCTGTTAGAATTCACACAGCTTCTGATCATCTATATTGATATATGTCCTATCAAGGGCATATATGTAATTCATGAAGACCACAGAGGTGCTTGGGTCATCCCAGTATGCCGAGAATGTATGTAATCCTCCTAGGAAGGTACATTGTGTCACAAGCTCACTTCACAAGCAAATTCAATGTTTTCTGGTGCACCATATGTAACTTTGATCACAGTCACATTCATGGGCACTTTAGTCTTTTCACACGTGTGTGACCATTTTATACTTGTCTTGAATACTACATTGTATTACAGAACTCAAAAATTCACTTTGATAAAGTGTTCTCAGACTACATCACAAATTTCTTGTATATGTGACAAGTGTCCTCTAGAGGGGCATTTTGGTCTTTCTGTGTATGTAGAGCACACGACTGACACGTGCAGTATATTTTGAGTTAGAGAATGTTGTTGGACTAATTTACAATCCTTTTGCAACAAGGATTTCAGTCTTCATTCTGCTAGAACTGGTATAAGTGTATATGCGCCATCAAAAAGTGTGTGCGCACTGGAGGACAAAACTGTGAGCTCTACAAGGACATTATGGTATTTTCACACAAGGAATGTGAGAATATTCCCTCATTAATGATTGGTAGATTGTGTCACTGATGCGTTCTCACGATCAATGAATATAGATGTGTATAATATGACAATTGAGAAACATCAATTTTAAATTTATAAAGCCACTACACAACTATATTTAACATATGGTGAGTATGGATCGAACACAGCGACTATAGGCTTGGATTAAAATTAACATTAATGAGCGTAAGATTGAAAAAATGATGATTTGTTTAAACTATTAATGCAGTTAACTTATATTACAAGTAATTAACTTACGTCTCAATTAAATTATATAAACTTCCTTAATCATGATTAAAATCATTTATACATTCATTAAAATTGATATAACAATTAAAATCAGTATAAACATCTCCTAAACAACTTATAAGTTATTTAAATCTCTATATTATCTAAATCCTTACCATATTAATGTATATTCTGTTTTCTGGAAAATTACCAAGTCCGTTTAACCCATAAAAATTAAATAAAATGGGTTAAAACAAATTCTGGAACTCCAAAACGTCAAACCCAAATCCCAATCCTACTAAGTTGACTTATTCTCTGAAGAAGTCGACTCAGTTTAATCCCAACTGAGTCGGCTTGTTCATCAACCAAGTCGACTCAGTTCCAGCTGAGTCGACTCATTTAGCAACTGAGCCGACTTAGCTGGAACTAAGTCGACTCGTTCCTGTTGCGAGTCGTCTTCTCCAACTCTGGCAACCTTTGCTTGCTTTGATCTCCTTCTTTAAGGGCCTTATGTGTCTGTACTGAGTCCCATATGATCCCAAATACTTATTTTAAGCCTTTATCCATAATTAGAACGAATTAAAACAAGTTTTCATACATTAAAGTTTAAAATCAAACAAACATATACACATAAATATATACATTATTTTTAATCCGTTTAAGTATGCAAACATGGTCGATTTTAATGTTTAATTATCCTGTAATTGTCCTAGGCATGTATAGAACACGTGATCAAAGGAGAAGAGTTAGAAGAAGAATTTACCTTAAGGATTTCGGGTTGAAAACCTTAAACCTCATTCTTTGCGTTCTTCCTCTAATTTTGGCGAACCTTGGGTTGCCTTCACAACTTCTTACTGCTCTAGTTCTAACCCAGGAACAACCCTCTTCCTTCCTTCTCCCTGGTTCGGCCTTTGCTTCTTGGCCAAAACCCTCTTCCTCTCTTACGTTCTCTCTCTGTGACTCTCTTCTCTTTCTGCCTCAATAATATATGCGTAACCTGTGATACCCTCGGATTTCCGAATGCGGGTTGGCAGGCCCACGCTCGAATACCCGAGGATATCAAAAAACAAATCGGTAATAATCGAACACATAGTATAAAATAGATAAATGAGAATAAATAAATTTCTGAAAGAAAACTAAAATGATAATCCATTAATTGAAACCTCAGAATAAAATTCTATTAAATAATAAATTATTCTGATATAATTAATCCTTCAATAATAAAACTTAGGAATCCATACTGTGTGAACCCCTAGAAAATCTCAAACCAAAAATCAATAGTAAACAACTGTCTACAACTAGATACTGAATCATAAAGAAAACTCCTATATAGATAATCCGAAAGAATGAAGTAGATGATCCCTACTCAACACGAACAATCCCTACTCCTGACGAACACCTGAAAAATAATGGTGGGTCAGGCTGTAATGACCTGGTCTTTTTCCTCCTTTTCTTTCGACGATTTTCTTTTTTTCATCTTTTTCCCGTTTTTCATTTTTCCTTGCATAACCTCACTTGTTGTACTCGGATTTGATTCCAGTTTTGCATGCATTCATGATACTTGATTTCCATGATATTTGTATTTTTACTTTTGTAGAAAATACATTCTAGTTGCTCACTTTTTCATAAAGGGCATGGATGCATACTTTATTGTAATTATTCATTATTTTTGGGATTTTGGTGTAATTATGTAAAATAATTATTTTTCGTCTTAGGGACCTTTTTGTAATTTAATTTGTAAGATATTTTGAAAAATGATCTTTTTGTAATTTTTGAAAAATGTGACAAGTGTCACATTCTCATGGTGCCACTTGTTGACAAAGGGGTGGAGTGACTTGGATGTGTAATCTTTTGACATTTGGAAGGTGGAGATTCACCCACATGTTGGCCTAGGATTGGTGCACTTGTTGGTTTAGATGGTTGACAAGTGTAAGCTTAAGATTTAGCCTAGGAAGGAGCCTTGGATTTGTGACAAGTGTAGGATCATGATTTAGTTTTGCATTGTGTGTGTGAGAGAGATAGTGTAAGAACACATAGTGAATGGAGGATTTCTAGCCCTTTCACTCATCATTTCACATTTTATCTTTTTCATTTCACATGTTCTTCAAGAACCCTAGCCTAGCCACCATTGGAGAAAAGCTTGGTTTATAGCTTTGACTTCATTTTTGGCTTCCTTCCATTCACCCTAGACTTAAAAACCTTGGAACACAAAAGTTTTCCCTCACTCTCCTCTTCATTAATCCTAAACTTGTTTTCCATTTTGAGCTTGGTTGTTTGGATTATAGAGATTCAATTTTCTATTGAGGTAGGGGTGGTAGTATGTTTATATTTTAAGTGTTTTAAAATCATTTGGGGTTTAATATATATTGTATACATGCTTTTAGAATTGTAGTATTGCATACTATAGGAAATTCTTATGGTTGACTTAGGATTTTATTGATTAAGCATGTGTATTGTGTATGTATCTTGAGTATAATTAATGATGTCGTATAGAACTCTTATTGATTTGAATTACTGTACTATTGTGATGTTAATCCTACATTCTAGTAGATTATTATTGGTAATTGTGACTATTTTAAGAGCTTATTGCTAAAATGTTAAGATTTAGTATATAAAGCTTGTTGTTGAGGCATGATTGAAGTTGATAAGTTAGTGGTATTATTTTGCACATTATATCATGTTAAAGACTTGTCATTTATCATGCCATTCTAGACTAGGAACCTTAAGACATGGTTTGTGTGGTTTCAAAATGCTTGTGCATGGAAGGTGGTATATATATGCCTTAATATTATGTATAAGTTTTGAACTTAATGTATTTTGGATTCTCTTGGGACATAGTTACTAGTGACATGGCTAGAGTTTGGCTCTAGTGTGGGAGGTATGAGTTCTCCACAATTGAGATAGTGCGCACTTAGGATAGTTTTTCCTACCGGTTAATGCCCAAAACAACCATTGAGGTCTCGGCAGAATTCCGAGCTTAGATGTCCAAAGATTCCACTTTTTGATTTCGCATTCAATTCCAATTTGACAATCAATGTTTAAGTTGTAACTTGTAATTTTAGTTACATGCGATTTTATGTTGTTAAGTATATCCATTTTGATATTGTGTAGCTAGATTTATTTAAGTTAGCTTAAGATGATCCTTTAGAACACCTTGAACATAGACGTTAAGTGAAATGCTCCCTTGTATTCGTCTATATTGATCTTGCAATGATATTGAAACTTTAGGGTATACGCATATGCTTCTTCCTACGAGTAACTTGATTACTCACCCTAATGGTTTGGGTTGTTTTTCAGGTAAGGAGACTATGTTCTTGGATGCTCATCATCCTTAGAGGCTAATGAGCAATTTGGAACACTTTTGTATATTGACATGCAAGTGTTTAGCATGTTTTTCCTTCGATGTAGCTACCTTAATGTGTAATGATACCTAGATACTTACTTTTGATATTAGAAGCATATATGTATAGAGGCCAAGGGCCAAGTATGTTTAAATTTGTACTTGTTTCCATTTGGTGCTAACTTTTTGTTTCAAAAATGTATTTTAACCATCTTAGAGGTTTGCTACATGAAATTCTTGTAATTGACATGTTCATATATTCAATCTTCCTTAAAATGAATCAAATTTTGATCTATGCATGTGGGTAAAATGAATCCCATAGGTTTCATTGCAATTTCACATGTTTAGAGGAGCTTTCAGCAGTATTTCGAGGAGTTTCGGTCGACCGAAACTCTAAGTCGATCGACTGATTCCTTTTGAGACCAAATGAACAGTAAAAAAACCAGCCTTCAGAAAACATTCTGTGAGTTCCGGTCAACCGAAACTCTAAGTCGGTCGACCGATCCCTTTTGTGACCAGTTTTGGTCTATCGTGACCAATTTCGGTCGACCGAAACTCTAGGTCGGTCGACCGAAATAGCCCCTGTTCACCAGCACCTCCAGATTTTAATTCAGCACTGATGGTCAAACTTCGAAAGGTCATAACTCCTTCATTCCTAATCCAAATAGGGTGATTCTTGAGCCTAACTCAAGGATTTTGAGTTAGCTTTCCAATGGTACTATGTCATTCTCAGATTCCAAACACAGTGAGAGATATTCATGTTTTAGTGGAGAAGTGTCAGTTTTCACTTCAACCGGAAAAGAGCATTTTGTTGGATTCTTGGCCAATATTCTTAAAACTTCTTGAAATGTCTTGGAATGACTAGATTAGGTTGTATTCACCTTGTTTGACTTGTTTAGAGTTAAGTTTCTTTCTCAAATTGTGAATTGACCGTTTTACCCCTTTGATAACGAATTTTGTCCTTTTTGACCTTTGTTTCCGCTTTTACTTTCTTTAAGTCCCGTGATTTCATGAAAGGTCACATTAGTGTCTTAGGAGTGATTCCTATCTCTTAAGACCTTGGTTTATCATTTGCTTCCGCATTTCGGATCCGTTATCGGATTAACCTTCGGTTCATCACTGATGCACCGAGTTGAAAAACTTGGGCTGTCACACAGGCCCACAAACAAGTTCTACTCTACTACAGTCCAAGCATAGATCCGATACACATACACATCCTAGTCAATCCAATAATAACTAATATAGTCCGTATATATATATATATATACACACACACTAAGGAACCTCATTGGATTATAGGGCGACCTCAACCTGAATAGTAAGCAACATGCAAAACGCACATATAGTAGGCACGAATACATAGACCTACCAGGGCACATAACGATCCACTGTATCTAGCTACACATCCCTGACAATATACGCACCCTAACCATGATCCTGAGATTCAAGCTCATATCATGGCATCATAATCATATATATAAAGATCCATATAAGCATAAAATAAATGTCATCCATCTGATACAGTGGCCTGACACGAATAAGGAGGACTTAACTCTATGATTTATCCAATCCCTTATAAATAAATAGGTAGGGCTTAACTTCTTTGATTTATCCGTCCCTAGAATGCCACCGTCCCATACCGGCACATTAAACCATACAATCCATAAATAAATAGGTAGGATTTTACTTCTTTGGTTAATCCATCCTTAGAATGCCACGGTCCCATACCGGTGCATTAAACCATACAATCCATAAATAAATAGATAGGACTTAACTTCTTTAGTTAATCCATCCCTAGAATGCCACCATCCCATACCGGTGCATTAAACCATACAATCCATAAATAATGCAACAGATAAAATAGTACATCAATTAATCCAGAATTAATGTGATACATATCATACAGATATCCTTTGCATATATTTAAGCAAACACAACAGTTTAAATATCATATAGTTAACTTACCTTCCAAGTAATTAACCTACATCTCAGTTAACATTATAAAGGTTCATAAACATTGTTTAAAAACCATTTAAACATTAATTTCAATTGTTAAAGTAATTAAATTAATCTATTCATCCAATTTAAACAACTTCATTTGCATTTATTTAAGCAAATACAACAATTTAAATAACATGTAATTAACTTACATTCTAAGTAATTAACCTACATCTCAGATAAATTATATAAAGGTTCATAGCCATTATTTAAAATTATTTCGATATTAATTTAAATTGTTAGGGCAATTAAATTAATTCCTTCATCCAATTAAGCAACTTATAAGTTATTTAATTCCCAACTATCCACATCCTTAGCACATATAAGTATATTATACATTTTAGGATTTCCCAAGTCTATTTAATCATTTAATCATTTGAGTCGACTCGATTGATGCTGAAGGTGCTCTTCTTCGTCGGTTCAGCCTCTGTAAACCCTAAAAATTTATTGTTAAGGCCTCTAAACTTCAACCTAAGTCCCATAAATCCATATTAATTTATATTAGATGTTTTAAAATGTAGAGATCCAACTTAAACACATAATCATCATCAAAAATCTAAGAATAAAGAAATCAAGAACATGCATATATAATCATGAAATTCTTTGTTTTAAAGCAATTCAGGTATGCATAATTATTCAATTATGTTGTTTAAGCTCCTAGAATTTCCTAGGCACGTATAGAAACATAGATCAAAGGGAGAGAATAAGAGAAGAACTTACCTCTTAAGGATTTCGGATTAAAACCCTCAAACCTTCTTCTTCTCTACTTTTTTCAGCGACCTCTTGGCTGCCTTCTTAGTCCTCTATGCTCTTAGTTTAACCCACGAGCAAGCCTCCTAACCTCTCCTTGGTTCGGCCTTGAACCCTTGGCCAAAACCTCCTTCTTTTCCCTCACGTTTTCCTTTCTGTACCTCTCTACTTCTAAGTATATAATATTTTACATATATAAAAACTTAGCCCCCCACAAACCTATACTATTATATATATATACAACATATAACCCTAATCCTATATTAACCCTAAGTCTATTAACTTAAGGAAAATAAAAAGAAAAAATAAAATATAAAATAAATATATATATATATATATGTCTGTATATATATATATATATATATAGGTATGTATATATAGCTTATAATTATATATATAATAATATTATTTCATTATTATTAAAATTACTATATACAAATAATAATAATAATAATAATAATAATAAGAAAACTATCCTTATATACATTGTTAACCTTAGGGAATCCATCCAAGGACAATCTAGAGGTTTTTATGATAACAAACCATTAATGAAGTTTAAGGACTCATGTTTACATTGAGTGTTATATAGATTATTCACATTCAAATAATAACCTCAATGAAGCTATAAAGATCATTCCAAGTATTCCATTATTCAAGATCACATCGAGGAAAGTAATGGATACGAAAAAGACATAAAGTTCCAAAGAACCAAATGCAAAATCCATCCAAAGATAGCTTGGACTACAATGCGTAAGAAAACAACTCAAAAGAAGGAAGAAAGCAAGATTACCTCAAAGCCTAAAAATCATGGACAAAGTTTGAAGAAAATGATAGATAGGATGGTGAGTGTTTATGATTAAATGTCAAACTATTTATGAATCCATTTGAAGCTCATCTCTATAAGACCATGTACTAGATATATTAGTAATAGACTATGTACTTCATTCATATATAATTGCACATGAAGTCATTACTAAAGAGTGAGTTACTTCTAGCTTGCATAAGCTTTAAAAGAACTCCTCACTTATGCTAGAAATGCTAAGACCATGCACATTAATCATATAATTCATATTGGTCAACAATTAAGGCATGAGAAACCTTCATTACCATGAGTTGATAAAGGACATTAGGACTCCTGAATGCGCGTCATGAAAAATTGTGTTTTTGGCTAAGTATGAAAAATGGATAAGTGTGAAAAATGATTTTTTAAAATAATGATTATTTCAATATAAATTTTCCCGGTAATAACTCTTTATACTTCAACTAGCCTAAACTAATTTTATTAGAATTTTTGATCAAGTCTACATTGGTCTACATAAGGATTCATTTTTACCAAAACTGTCGAAAATCCAAATTTGTACTAAAACTGAATTTCTACATTTTGATTTAGTTGGATTTCAATTTTCTATTATTTTTATTGAATCCAAATGGGGGGTACTTCCTTATTTACATTGTAAACCTAAAGTAAATACTGTAAAGACATTTACTTAAATGTTTAAAATGGAAATAAGGTATGCTGAAGAATGTCCTGTAACAAAACTGTCTCATCTGTTAACTTTGAACAAAATTTATGAATCAGCAGTTTCATTTCGGCAGACCGAAATGTATAGGCAAATCATTCCAGACGACCGGTTTGGGCAATAGTTATGCAACAAGGCCTCAGGCTTCGGTCGACCGAATTAAAAAGCCTATTCATTTCGGCAGACCAAAGTAAAAATGCAAAGACAGCCTCAGGTTATTTCGGACGACCGAAACAAAGTACTGATTCATTTCGGTCGATCGAATTAGCGCAAATTCAAAATTGAATGGCTATTTTGCCTTGAAACCTGTGCACAACAGCTATATTTTTGAATTAGCTGCATCAAATTCTATAAATAGAGATGGGGACTTTGGGATTTAATGTTGTTACCATAAAGAAACATCATACAGCATCCTAAGAGCTTTTGTTCTTATATTCATACATCCCATATCATTAGAAGAATATTGAGCTTTAATCTATTCATATATATATTCTAGAGTGAGCTGAAAGTTGTACTTCAAATCTGTGAGAGATATCTTTGTACTGAAATTCTGATATTCAAATCTGTTGTAAAGCCTAAGAGAAGGTGTTCTCTTAGCAAAGGAAGAAGAAGTAAGTTAGCTTTAATTTGTAAAGGTTGGTGTGACCCAAATGAAGACTAAGAGATGTCTTTTAACAAGGTGAAGTAAGGAGTTGCTTCATGTAAAGGTTTGTTCTCCACCCATAAGGAGGTACTATAGTGGATTGGACAGTCTCAAGAAGGGTCTTGACCCGAGAAGTAGGAGTTTCCGAACCTCGCTAAAATCGCCGTGTAAATGTTTGCAAATCTCTCTTTCCTTATCTCTTTTACATTTATTCTATTAACTGATTATGCCTATATATTGATTATTACATAATTGTTCGAAGGTTTTAGTAAAATTTGCAAAATTGAAAATTGGTCATTGTTTGTTATAGACTCTATTCATCCCCCTCTAGAGTCTATACTTGGTCAGTAATTGGTATCAGAGCCAAACTTTATTCAAAAGGACTTAACCGTTTTAGAATACGATCATGGCTAACAATGGCATAGTCACACACTTGGAAGGATAATGTATTGATAGACCTCCATCTTTTGATAAAACTAATTATTGCTATTAAAAAATATAATGATAGACTTTCTCCAATCCATACACTATCAAATTTAGCTTGTTATAGTTAATTAACCATTCATTCCCATAAAAGAAGTAGAAAAGACAAAGGTTCTTAAAGAAGAGAATGAATGGAATGCAAATGACCTTAGATTAATTCAATGCAATGCTAAAGCCATAAATAATCTTTATTGTGCATTGAACAAAAATGAATTCAATAGAATTAAAAATTGTAAAACGGCAAAAGAAATTTGGAACTCACTTGAGATATTCCATGGTAGTACTTGTAATGTTGAGGAATCAAATTTATGCATGCTTATCAATGAAAATAAATCTTGTAGCATGAATGACAATGGTTCAAATAAGGAGATGAATTTTAGTTCTACTAACATTACTAATCATGTGAATGATCTTGCTAAAACTCACTCATCTTCTTATAGTAAAGAAAATGAAGCAATTCGAAGGAAGAGTGAAACTCTCCAAGCCTCTAGCAAAGAAGCAACTGACATCAAATATATGGTTGATCATTATGAAGATATTGCTCTTTGTCTTATGGCCGATAAAGATGAGGTAAACTCTAACCATGATTCTTTTGATTTAAATGTTTCCTATAATGAGTTAGTTGGTAAGCATAATGATTTGCATGATGCGTTTAAAGAGTTGCATGGTGTACTAGAAAAAAATGCTTTTGAAATGTGATTCTCTTAAAAAGGAAAATCATGATCTCTCTCAAAGACATGAAAAAGTTCAAATGGAAAATGATTCTTTAAAAATGAAAAATCATTATCTTGAGCAAGAATTAGAAAAGATTCAAATTGAAAATGAGTCTTTGAAAAAGGAAAATGATAATGTACTATCTAAAGAGTCACCATCAATTGATTGTGCTTTCGAATATAATTCTTCAAAGGAAATCATTGATGGTCAAAACGGCATCTTAGCAAAGTTAACTACAGGAAAAGAGAACTTGAATACTATACTTGGAAATCAAAGAAATGTCTCTTTCAAAAATGGGATAAGATATAATATTTGCGATAAAGATGCATGTTTATTGAAAAAGAGAAAGCTCTTAAATGATTCATTTGACAAAAATTCTTTTCAATATCTTAAATACAATCATTGTAAAAGGTTAGGACACAAAATTTACAATTGTCCATTTAGAAAGAAGAAAATGATCAAGAAGATTTGGGTTCCAAAAGGAACTTTTGTGCCATTGCCTAACCCTTATGGACCCAGAAAAATTTGGATACCAAACGAAGATTTTCTTAGTTTACCTTGTAAGGTTGCTTGAAGGAATCTTCATTATCCAAGGAGAAATGGCTTCTTGATAGTGGTTGTTCAACATGGGATGTAAAAAATGTTCCAAATTCTTCACTCTCAAAACAAATGAGCATTATAATTGGTACAACTACAAAAGCATGGTCATTGGTATACTTCATAGAAAATTTCTATTGCTCGACTCTTTTGGCATGTTATAATCATTTATGATCAATAAATTGTTGCTAAATGAAAATAAATCCTTAAACGTTTAGTCATCACAAATGAGGAGCTCTTGAACGATTTATGCTAGAAATGAAGACTATAACAATATACTATTTATTATGGAATTCTTATCTTCATGCTCTAAGTACTCATTATTTATGCAAACTATTTTTTATTACATGGTTTATTGATTGAAATATTTATATCCATGCATTACAATCTTGGAATTACATTTGGCATGCTACACTTAGAATTAGACAAAATTAGTTTGAAAAGTGTAGTTCTCAAGAAAAGCACTATTTTCCAACGAGCTAACACTCTTTGAAAATGAAATTTTGATTTAGAAAGAAAAGTTCTTACTCCAAATTGTTGAATTCTTTAGGGTCTCTAAAAAGGGCATTTTATTCATTTTTGCCCACCTAGAAAGAATCTCATTGTTATCTCTTGAATTTGATCATATAATGCACATAAAATTACATTGTGATTCATACATGAAATTATGCTTTCTACTCAATTATTACTCATTTCATATTGGTTCATTGGGTTATATGTAGTCATAAGCATAGATACTTATTGAAATGACAAATGCACTAACATGCTAGACACTCATAAAATTCTAATTTTGTTTGAAGCATGTTAATCAAAGAGAGTACCACATTTGTGCCTTGTATTGAATTATGCTCCAAAAGGGACCTTCAAAATGTGTACTAACTAATGAGGACCCTAAAAGTATTGGGTACCAAAGAATTCCACTTGAGCATTCTTTATAGGTTAAAGACCTCTTCTTTAAAAAACAAGTGGATTCACAAATATGAAGGGCTAAAGCACATAAAGAGAAATCAAGCCATGAATAAGATGAGGGGTGCATTATAATGAGATACTGATTGCTTTGGTAAATATCCTCTCCTCATCATAAATGTGCTTTTATTTGAAGGGCTTAAATGTGACTTGATTGTGCTAGATAAGAGGAATACATGATTATTTTCATAGCATAATTAATGTGATTGGTGATCTTGACTTAAATGCTACTTGTTGCAAAAATGTCTATGTTAAAGTAGTTTGCTTGAATTATGTGAGTTGAACATGCTAGCATGTATTTATTGTCAATGAAGACTAAATTTGTGAAAGATTTTTGGAATTGCATGCCATTAAAGAAAGTCACTTAAATATGTTAAAAATTACTTCATTTGGATTTGTTTTAAGTATCTAGAAAGTCATTCATATGCCTTTGTGATTTTAAATGTTTCATTTACATTCTTGACATCACTAGCACATAAAATGAAATCATTTAAACTTGAAGATAATTGGATCAAACCTGGAAAGTCAAGTTCTATTTCAATGAGGAAAATTTACTGATTTTGTAATTCCTGCACAAACCGGTTGACCAAAACAAATCTTCAGCCGACCGAAATAAATATTTTGGCAGACCGAAACTCCAATCTGGTCGACCGAAATAAACAAATCAAAATTACTTCAGGGGTGTAAACCGGCCGACCGATAGAGTCATTCTGGTCGACTGTGTGTGTGCAGCACCAGTATTTATAGGGCTTTCAAATCTACATCATGATATACATTGTGAGTCACTATTGGTAATTAAGCTAGAATATGTTCTCAAGAGTTCAACCAATAAAGTGCCTTGAATATATATATATATATATCTTTGTGCACATATGACTTCGATTAAAGTAATAAGAATACTAAATGTTTTTGCATGAAATGATTTTTTATCAAATGCATGACTCATTGACTTCATATCTAAAAGTCGTTTGAAGAAAAATCACCCGGACTTGAAATGCAAGAATTTTGAACAACGTGTTTAAAATTATCAATTGCCTTATGCACTTTTAAACAAGCTCTTAGAGCTTAGTTTGAAAGACTTTAGTGATTTTCTTATGAATGATGGTTTTTGACATAATTGATATATATGTGTTTTCAAAACCATTAATGAAAATATGTTGATTGCACTTGTATACTATTTTTGAATCAACATTTATGATTTGTGCAAAGAAGTTTACCACTAGCATGCAAAATGAATTGAAATTAGCATTATGAGTAAACCTGAATTCTTTTAAGGGGTGAAACTTTTCAAGTGTCATGAAAATTAAATTTTATATATCTATTTGACACTTTAGTCTTGGGATTATATTATTCAAAGAACACTTTGTTCTAGCCTAAATGACTAATGAGATATCACAAATGCTAATTTATTTCATATATCCATTTTTTTAGCCCTCTAGAACTTCATATGATATTTCTTGATCAATTATTAAATAATGTGTTTAAAAGAGATATTAAGCTCACCCACATAGAAAGTCATGTAACCAATCTCACCACATCTATTAAAGAAGACATTTTGGTATCAATACTTCATTTTATACACTTCATGAGATATCTTGACATCATCTCTTAAAAAAAACATATGAGAGAAATATTAAGCTCATCCATATGTACAATCATGTAGCCAATTATTTCTAATGATACATGTCAAAGAAAATATCTTTTGTATAATTGAAAATTCATTGCATATAACTAGAATAGTAACACTACTTGCATATGCCTTGTGCTTTATATGCCACATGTGATTTTTATCATTCAATCATATGCTTATAAAAAGAAGATATTTGGCATCAATGGCTCATTCCATATATCATTGTTTTGTTACATTATGTAGCATATCTACAATACTTGATATATGATATAAATAAAAGCACACTTATAGGTGGAGATTATTGATAATCTCTTGTAAAGGAATATTGCATGATTTGCTAAGCTTAATTGACTTACTTTGAAAATTGTCAAACATGCTACAAAATGACTTGTTGGTCATTATATTCATACTAATGAGCTTTCAAGATTTTGATAAATTTTTTCCTCCTTCTTGAAAATATCAAATAGGAAAAATATTTTAGGATTGAAGCACATTTAAATTCCTAGATTTGCCTTACAAGGTTTTTGCCTTTTGGTTTATTCTAGTTCATGCTTCATTTTTATTTTTGTTATGTTTTACTATAAATACTCTTGTATACTTTTACCTATTTGAGTTTATATTTCATCCTTGGTTTATGTCTTATGTATACTTTTGTATATGCCATGAAACTTAATGATCTATTGAACTCATACTATCAATGAAATTGGTACTATAATATAATTGTTTATATATTGCCATTTCATGATAACCATTACTTCACTATGCTAAATGAAGTTGTCTAGGCCTCCCACCTTTTTGAGATGATAAAGGAGGAGAAAAGTGTGACGTGTGAAATGTCATATCAAGGGGGAAGATGCCTCTAGTTGGTGGATCAAATGCTTCATACCATTATGTTATCATATCTTTTGATAGAAGCATATTGATAGGGGGAGATTTGTAGAAATCTCTTGAAAAGAAAAATGATCTTATATGCATGTTAATGTCTAAAATTCATGAAGAATGTACAAGTATACTATTTTATAACATTATGTTCACTAAATGTGTAATACCCCTAATTTTAAAAGGATAGTCTCGGCATTTATTTATTATTTTTATTGTATTTTTGCATGATTAGGATTAATTATTTTTATTTATTGTTTTGATGTAATTGTTTACCTATGTGTCATGTGTTTTAAATTGAATTAAGTTCTCTTTTATTCTTTAATTGGCATTTTATTGTTTAAGTGTTTTTAATTATTTAATTGGGTCATTTAATTAGTTAATTAGTTAAGTGGATTTAATTCAATTTATTATTATTATTTTTTTTTCATTTAATTCTGTTTTAAGTTACAGTTAAATTTAGGGTTGCAATTACATAGGTGGCCGACGTAGGTATTTATCTTAGGTCGGTTTATGGGCCGAGATGGGCTTTGGCTTAAGGTTACATGGATTAGGGTTTAATCACTAAGCCTATAAGTATGTGTGTCACGGTGATTTAGGGTTTGAGAATAATTAACCGGAATTTCTGTAAAAACAACAGAGACCGTGAGATACAGAGAGAGAGAAACAGAGAGCAGTTGTGGGAAAACAGAGTGAGGCTTAAGAGGATTTGTACAGAGAGGACCAAGGAGGTTGAGTAAGGATTAGAGACAGAGTTATAGGAAGCTTGGCGGCGTTCAGAATTGCAGGAAAACTTAGAGACGACACAAGGATTTCATAATTGAAATCACAGGCAAGTTCTTCTCTTTCTCCTTCCCTTTGGCTCGTGTTCTGTGCACTTAGATAGTCTCTAGGGATTAACTAATTAGTAAATGAAACTTATGTGTTCAATGTATGCTTGTTGATGATTTGTTTGTATTGAATCCAAATCTGTTTATAGTTCGTGTATTGTTGCTTCCTGTTCTGTTCATTAAAGCATATTAAAAATCTGTTGAGTTTTGGTTATGATTCTTGCCTCTATCTTCTGTAAACAAACCCTAGGGATGTTAATGGGATGTTATAAGACTCCTAAGATTAGTTTGTGAAGAGAAACAGAGAGGTTGGGATAATATTATAATTTCAGTTTTGTTCCTAACGCAGGTTAGTTCGGTAGCAAATTTAGTCTCTGTAATTGTTTTTAATTGTTGTTATCAAGCCATTGGGATGCTACTGGGTATTAATATGACACCTAAGTTTGGTTTTAAAAACTAACAGAGGGTTAGGAATAAGCCGGAGAAGGAGCACAAGAGCTGAAATGCGCACCGGGGACGAAGGCTCTCACAGGAGGTGAGAGCCGGCTCCATAGAAGTGTGAGCCGACTCCCACAACAAAGTGGAGCCGGCTCTAAGGAGTCCTAGAGCCGGTTCGAGGCTGGAAAAGAGCCTGCTCCAAATTCTGGAGCAGGCTCCCTTGTTATTTTGATTTATTTTACGATTTTTTTTAATTTTCTACATACTATGTTCACTGTTAGAGCATGGAGACTGTTTGAATGAATTTGGAACTTTACAGAGGGATCAAGGAATGAATTTTGAGTGTTATTAAGACCCTAAATTGAGTAAAGTTTAATTCTAAGTTGTCGGGACAAACAGTGTAAAAATTAAGGCACTTAACAAATGGAAGTTGAATTAATTGTTGAATTAAAATTCAGCAATTTGATGGAACATAATGTGTTTATAAAACTTGTTTTAGAATGCATTCAAGTGCATGATAAGGTCATTTAATTATTAATTTTGAGCTATGCATGCTTAGGAGGCTAGTTGCTGAATTATTAAATTGTTTACTGCAACTATATGGTTAATGCTTGGATTTAAACTGCTGAAATATTTAAACAATCTTCTGAATTGTTTTAGCAATTTATTGGTTAATAATAGGATTATTTAACCCATTCACATGCATGATGGAGTCCCTGACATATTAAATTTGGTCTATGCATGCTCTGGATGTTAGTTGTTGATTTGTTAAATCGTCTCCTGCAACTATACGGTTAAATGCTTGGATTTAAATTGCTGAAGCTTTAAATATTTTTCTGCAATTGTTTGGATGGTAGTTTTTGGTATGTAAATTATTGAACTGTTATATATGTTGTAATTTACATGGATATGGAGGATGGTATGTACCGGTATGGGACGGTGACATACTAGGGACGGTTTAGCTCAAAACGCATAAACCTAACCTAATGGATTAATGGAATGGATTGAAAGATATCGAATCCTAATTGTGACTAAGTCAGATCAGCTGTAAACAAGTTGGATGACTTCCTGGATTAATGGATGCTAGTTAAGTCATATCAACTGAATAAGTTGAATGACTAACTAGTTGGTTTATTGTATGACAGTTTAATAAATAGTTGAACTGCATACCCTGGATTTGGACGGACTTTATATATATGGTTATGGTACCACGAGTTGAGCTTGAGTCTCAGACTCGTTGGTTAGGGTGCGTATATGCAGTGGATGCGTAGTTGGTTATAATAGGTTGAGGTGTACCCTGTTAGGTCTAGGTACTCATGCCCACCTTTGGGTGCGTATTCGCATGTTGCCTTCTATTCAGGTTGAGACCCCTATTATAGACTAGTGAATATCCCTTAGTGTGGATATATTTATACGTATGGACTAATAGATATTGTGAGGTGTCTACGGTGTATCTGCGTATCGAGTCACTGTATGGATTGCAGTTAGATTAGAACTTGCTCGTGAGTCTGACCCACTCCTTTATTATTCTTTTTAGGTACAGGACGGTTCCAGCTTTAGAGCTTGATCGTGCTTGTCGAGGACAGTCTCACCTTCATCTGATTACGTAGGACTTCTCTCGATATTTCTAGCATTATCTATTTTGAGTTTTCAGTTTCAGTTGAACTTTTGGTTAGGGGTCCATCAGTGGATTCCCAAGTTGTAACCTTGAAGTTTTGGAGGATTGGAGTTTCATTTTTCAGTTGTCCATTGAGGATTTTATAATTAATGTTTCTTTCAGTTTTATTCCATCACTTTTGTTTCATTTTGTCATCTGTGTTCGCTTTAAAATACTTTAATTGTTTGATATTCCCTCGGGTTTGGGCCTGGGCCTGATCAACCCGTGTCTCGGATCCGAGGGGTATCACAGTTGGTATCAGAGCACTCCAGGTTCAAGTGTCTCTAGGATGTTTTATATTAAGACTTCCGCGTAGCGTTTTTATATAGAGCTTATGTTTAGGATTCGTTGAATTCTTTTACGGTTCGTTTAAACTCGTACTGATGTCTGTCTTTCTATGTTAACAGCATGGTTAACACTGGAAGAGGACAGAACATGAACAGTCGACAGAGGAGAGCGGCACGTAGACAGCAGGAACGTCTACAACGTCGACAAATGGAAGAAGAGCAGCAAATGTCAGGGTTTCAGGAGGAGCTGGAGGAAGTTCAACAGACTCAGGGTCAGGACAGAGATTCCTCCACACCTCAATGACCTTGTTGCTCGGGCTATAGAGGCTGGGGTAACAGCTGCACTCCGGAACCAACCACAGGTTCAGTAGGCACCTGTACCAGCACCAGTGGTTCAGACGGATTCTTGGGGGAAGGCAAGGAGCTCTTTCACAAAGGGGAGTCCACCTGTGTTCTCAGGCTCCACCGATGCGAGAGCAGCTCACCAGTGGAAACAAGACATTGAGCGTCATCTTCGTTTGGTTCAGTGCACGGAGGTTCAAAAGCAGATGCTTGCTACTTTCAAGCTAGTTGGGGATGCACTACAGTGGTGGGAGTCAGTTACCACCCCAGAGGAGAGGATGACATTGTCTTATGATGAGTTCAGTGTTCGCTTTGACGAGAAATATTTTCCCTATGCAGTCAGGGCAGCTATGAAGACCGAGTTTCTAAGTCTGCAGCAGGGAAACATGACAGTGGCAGAGTATGAGCAGCAGTTTACACGCTTGTCTCTCTTTGCACCGGAGGAGGTGGATACAGAGGAGAAGAAGCATAACAGTTTCGTCAAGGGACTGATGTGGTCTATCAAGAGAGCTATTACAGGTAGTCCAGGCTATACTACCTATGCTCAGGTGGCAGACGCCGCGCTACAACAGTATCAGTTGACTGTGGACATCAGACAGGCTCGTGGTGAGAAGCGGGGTGATAAAGACTCTGCTAATCAGTCAGCTGAAAAGGGGAATGCAATGGTCACCGGCAGAATGACAAAGGCAAGTTCCAAGGGCAACAGCCTTGGAAGAAGCACAAGGGTGGTTCAGATGCTCATCGGAATGGGGCACCTATTCAGAGGCAACAGAATGGAGGACCACAGGCAGGACAGGGTCAGCCACAAGCTAATCGACAGAGGAGGCCATTTGGTACTTTCCAGGGTAGTTGTTACACTTGTGGAGAGTATGGTCATACCACCAGGCAGTGTCCTAAAGCAGGACAGGGACAGGGACAGTATGTGCAGCAGGGACAGAGGGCGCCAGTGCCTCTACCAGCTCCACAGGTTCCACGGGTTCAGGGACAGACACATCTGGCTTTACCGGCACCGCCGCAGACTCAGGGACAGGCACCACAGCAGTTGCACTATGGCAGGGTGTATAACCCCAAGCAACAGGATGTTCAGGCACCTCAGACTATTGAGGGTAAGTTTTCTATTCATGGGTTACATGGACGTGTTTTATTTGATACGGGTGCTACACACTCATTTGTAGATAGGACTTTTGTTGCTTTATCTGGGATGCGGACGAGGGTATGCACTAGACCTCAGGGTATTTCTACACCATTGGGTGATACAGCTATTATACATGAGAGTGATGGGCCTGTGACACTAGATATTGGCAGACTCAGGTTTCTAGCCAATCTACTGGTCCTGGACATGCACACTTATGATGTGATACTTGGGATGGATTGGTTGTCTCACTACCATGCCCAAGTTGATTGTTTTGATAGATCTATTATTTTTACCATACCTGGTCAGGATATGTATGTAGTAGCTATGCCACGTTCTAAAGGAGGTGGTAGCACCTATTTGTTCCATGTGGAGGAGGAAAAGAATGAGGGGATTACTGTATCATTGGATAACATACCAATTATATAGGATTTCCCGGATGTATTTCAGGAGATTCCGGGGTTGCCACCTAGTCGCGAGATTGATTTTGTGATAGACTTAGCTCCAGGCACTGCGCCTATTGCTAGGGCACCCTATAGGATGGCACCGGTAGAGATGAGAGAGCTGAGGGATCAGATTCAGCAGTTACTGAACCAGGGTTTTATTCGTAGGAGTACATCACCTTGGGGAGCACCGGTTCTGTTTGTGAAGAAGAAGGATGGTTCGCTTCGTCTGTGTATAGATTACAGGGAGTTGAACAAGGTTACGATTCGTAACAAGTATCCTTTGCCCAGGATTGATGACTTGTTTGATCAGTTAAGGGGAGCCACATACTTCTCCAAGATTGATCTGCGTTCTGGGTTTCATCAGCTGAGGGTTAGGGAGCAGGATGTCCCTAAGACAGCGTTTCTCACGAGATATGGTTCTTATGAGTTTCGTGTTATGCCGTTTGGGACGACTAATGCACCTGCAGTGTTCATGGACTTAAGGAATAGAGTCTTCTGGGCTTATTTGGATCAGCTTGTTATTGTCTTTATTGATGACATCTTGATCTATTCTCGGTCGGAGGACGATCATGCTAGACATCTTTGCATAGTCTTGCAGACGCTTCGCGAAGACCAGTTATATGCCAAGTTCGAGAAGTGTGAGTTTTGGCAGCGGGAGGTGAAATTTCTGGGTCACGTGGTGTCAGAAAAGGTGATAGCAGTGGATCCAGCCAAGGTTTCAGCGGTGGTAGAGTGGGGACAGCCTACGTCACCTACAGAGATTCGGAGTTTTCTCGGTCTGGCCGGATATTACAGGAGATTCATCCAGGGGTTCTCCAAGATAGCAGGACCACTCACTCATCTGACCAAGAAGGGTGTACAGTTCGTGTGGGATGAACACTGTTAGCGAGCTTTTGATGAGCTGAAAAGGAAGCTGACTTCTGCACCGGTTCTGGCTACTCCGCAGAGCGGGATAGAGTATCTTGTTTACACGGATGCTTCATTGCAGGGTCTTGGATGTGTATTGATGCAGGAGGAGCGACCGATTTCTTATGGATCTCGGAAACTTAAGCCTCATGAGCTTAATTATCCAACACATGATTTGGAGTTGGCAGCAGTGGTTTTTGCCTTGCGTATTTGGAAGCATTATCTGTTGGGTGAGTCCTTCAGATTATTCAGTGATCACAAGAGTCTGCAGTACTTGTTCACTCAGCGGGAGCTGAATATGAGACAGCGCAGGTGGTTGGAGTTTATAAAAGACTATCATTTTTCTATACAGTACCATACGGGGAAAGCGAATGTGGTGGCGGATGCACTCAGTCGCCGACCTGTTGGTAGTCTTTCTGCTCTATTCGCTATTGAGTGGACTGCTTTGAAGAATGTAGATGAGTTGTCAGACGCTTTTATGGCTTGCATGGTGGTTACACCTTCCATCATTCGCAAGGTTTTACAAGCACAACTCACCGATCAGCAGCGTGTCGACAAGGTCGCAGAGATAGCTTCCGGAGAGGTTCCATTCTACTATGTTGGGACTGATGGTGGTTTAAGGTACAAGGGATGGTTAGTGGTACCTTCTGCTGATAATTTGAGGAAGGATGTGATGACTGAGACTCACCACTCTAAGTTCTCTGTTCATCCAGGAGGCGATAAGATGTATCAGGATATGAAACGGCAGTTTTGGTGGGCAGATATGAAGAGGGACATTGCTCTTTTTGTTTCTCAGTGTAGTACTTGTCAGATGGTTAAGATTGATCATCATAGGCTGCCAGGAGCTCTACAGTCACTACCAATTCTGGAGTGGAAATGGGAGAGCATATCTATAGATTTTGTGGAAGGGTTGCCAAATTCTTTCAAGGGGCATAATTCCATATGGGTCATTGTGGATAGGTTGACCAAGTCAGCTCATTTCTTGCCTATTTGCACTGACTACACTTCGGAGCAGTTGGCGAGGCTTTACATTTCAGAGATTGTGAAGCTACATGGCATTCCATTGTCTATTATATCGGACAGGGATTCAAGCTTTGTATCTAGATTTTGGAAGAGTTTTCAGCAGGCTTTAGGTACGGAGTTACACCTTAGTACTGCTTATCATCCTCAGACTGACGGACAGACTGAGAGGGTGAATCAGATTATGGAAGATATGCTTCGGTCGTGTGTCCTGGATTTCAAGGGCCACTGGGAGGAATATTTGCCACTTGTGGAGTTTGCTTATAACAATAGTTTCCAGAAGACTATTGGGATGGCACCTTTTGAGGCGTTATACGGTCGACCGTGTCGATCACCTGTTTGTTGGATGGAGGTTGGAGAGAATCGATTCTTAGGTCTTGAGTTCATCAAGGATACCTCTGAAAAGATTGCTCTTATTCGAGATCGCATGCGTACTGCCCAAAGTAGGCAGAAGAGCTATGCTGATCGTCGCACTCGTGCTTTGGAGTTTCGGGTTGGGGATCAGGTTCTTCTCAAAGTATCTCCTATAAAGGGTGTTATGCGCTTTGGGAAGAAAGGGAAGTTGTCTCCGCAGTTTGTCGGTCCATTCATGATTACGGATCGAGTTGGAGCTGTCGCTTATCGGTTGGCACTTCCGGATAATTTGGACCGCGTACACAACGTATTCCATGTGTCCATGTTGCGGAAATTTCTGCGTGATGAGGATCGGTATCAACATATCGATGTTGGGGAGATTGAGTTACAGCCGGATGCAACTTATTTGGAGCCACCATGTCGTATTGTTGACCGTCGGGATCAAATCCTTCGCAATAAGGTTATCCCTTTGGTTCGTGTGCAGTGGAGCCATCACAATGAGGCCGAGTCCACTTGGGAACGGGAGGATGTCATTCGCTCGCAGTTTCCTGAAATATTGGAAGAAGGTAAGGGCGAATTCCGAGGACGGAATTCCTTTTGTTAGGGGGGAAGAATGTAATACCCCTAATTTTAAAAGGATAGTCTCGGCATTTATTTATTATTTTTATTGTATTTTTGCATGATTAGGATTAATTATTTTTATTTATTGTTTTGATGTAATTGTTTACCTATGTGTCATGTGTTTTAAATTGAATTAAGTTCTCTTTTATTCTTTAATTGGCATTTTATTGTTTAAGTGTTTTTAATTATTTAATTGGGTCATTTAATTAGTTAATTAGTTAAGTGGATTTAATTCAATTTATTATTATTTTTTTTTTCATTTAATTCTGTTTTAAGTTACAGTTAAATTTAGGGTTGCAATTACATAGGTGGCCGACGTAGGTATTTATCTTAGGTCGGTTTATGGGCCGAGATGGGCTTTGGCTTAAGGTTACATGGATTAGGGTTTAATCACTAAGCCTATAAGTATGTGTGTCACGGTGGTTTAGGGTTTGAGAATAATTAACCGGAATTTTTGTAAAAACAACAGAGACCGTGAGATACAGAGAGAGAGAAACAGAGAGCAGTTGTGGGAAAACAGAGTGAGGCTTAAGAGGATTTGTACAGAGAGGACCAAGGAGGTTGAGTAAGGATTAGAGACAGAGTTATAGGAAGCTTGGCGGCATTCAGAATTGCAGGAAAACTTAGAGACGACACAGGGATTTCATAATTGAAATCACAGGCAAGTTCTTCTCTTTCTCCTTCCCTTTGGCTCGTGTTCTGTGCATTTAGATAGTCTCTAGGGATTAACTAATTAGTAAATGAAACTTATGTGTTCAATGTATGCTTGTTGATGATTTGTTTGCATTGAATCCAAATCTGTTTATAGTTTGTGTATTGTTGCTTCCTGTTCTGTTCATTAAAGCATATTAAAAATATGTTGAGTTTTGGTTATGATTCTTGCCTCTATCTTCTGTAAACAAACCCTAGGGATGTTAATGGGATGTTATAAGACTCCTAAGATCAGTTTGTGAAGAGAAACAGAGAGGTTGGGATAATATTATAATTTCAGTTTTGTTCCTAACGCAGGTTAGTTCGGTAGCAAATTTAGTCTCTGTAATTGTTTTTAATTGTTGTTATCAAGCCATTGGGATGCTACTGGGTATTAATATGACACCTAAGTTTGGTTTTAAAAACTAACAGAGGGTTAGGAATAAGCCGGAGAAGGAGCACAAGAGCTGAAACGCGCACCGGGGACGAAGGCTCTCACAGGAGGTGAGAGCCGGCTCCATAGAAGTGGGAGCCGACTCCCACAACAAAGTGGAGCCGGCTCTAGGGAGTCCTAGAGCCGGCTCGAGGCTGGAAAAGAGCCTGCTCCAAATTCTGGAGCAGGCTCCCTTGTTATTTTGATTTATTTTACGATTTTTTTTAATTTTCTACATACTATGTTCACTGTTGGAGCATGGAGACTGTTTGAATGAATTTGGAACTTTACAGAGGGATCAAGGAATGAATTTTGAGTGTTATTAAGACCCTAAATTAAGTAAAGTTTAATTCTAAGTTGTCGGGACAAACAGTGTAAAAATTAAGGCACTTAACAAATGGAAGTTGAATTAATTGTTGAATTAAAATTCAGCAATTTGATGGAACATAATGTGTTTATAAAACTTGTTTTAGAATGCATTCAAGTGCATGATAAGGTCATTTAATTATTAATTTTGAGCTATGCATGCTTAGGAGGCTAGTTGCTGAATTATTAAATTGTTTACTGCAACTATATGGTTAATGCTTGGATTTAAACTGCTGAAATATTTAAACAATCTTCTGAATTGTTTTAGCAATTTATTGGTTAATAATAGGATTATTTAACCCATTCACATGCATGATGGAGTCCCTGACATATTAAATTTGGTCTATGCATGCTCTGGATGTTAGTTGTTGATTTGTTAAATCGTCTCCTGCAACTATACGGTTAAATGCTTGGATTTAAATTGCTGAAGCTTTAAATATTTTTCTGCAATTGTTTGGATGGTAGTTTTTGGTCTGTAAATTATTGAACTGTTATATATGTTGTAATTTACATGGATATGGAGGATGGTATGTACCGGTATGGGACGGTGACATATTAGGGACGGTTTAGCTCAAAACGCATAAACCTAACCTAATGGATTAATGGAATGGATTGAAAGATATCGAATCCTAATTGTGACTAAGTTAGATCAGCTGTAAACAAGTTGGATGACTTCCTGGATTAATGGATGGTAGTTAAGTCATATCAACTGAATAAGTTGAATGGCTAACTAGTTGGTTTATTGTATGACAGTTTAATAAATATTTGAACTGCATACCCTGGATTTGGACGGACTTTATATATATGGTTATGGTACCACGAGTTGAGCTTGAGTCTCAGACTCGTTGGTTAGGGTGCGTATATGCAGTGGATGCGTAGTTGGTTATAATAGGTTGAGGTGTACCCTGTTAGGTCTAGGTACTCATGCCCACCTTTGGGTGCGTATTCGCATGTTGCCTTCTATTCAGGTTGAGACCCCTATTATAGACTAGTGAATGTCCCTTAGTGTGGATATATTTATACGTATGGACTAGATAGATATTGTGAGGTGTCTACGGTGTATCTGCGTATCGGGTCACTGTATGGATTGCAGTTAGATTAGAACTTGCTCGTGGGTCTGACCCACTCCTTTATTATTCTTTTCAGGTACAGGACGGTTCCAGCTTTAGAGCTTGATCGTGCTTGTCGAGGACAGTCTCACCTTCATCTGATTACGTAGGACTTCTCTCGATATTTCTAGCATTATTATTTTCAGTTTTCAGTTTCAGTTGAACTTTTGGTTAGGGGTCCATCAGTGGATTCCCAAGTTGTAACCTTGAAGTTTTGGAGGATTGGAGTTTCATTTTTCAGTTGTCCATGGAGGATTTTATAATTAATATTTCTTTCAGTTTTATTCCATCACTTTTGTTTCATTTTGTCATCTGTGTTCGCTTTAAAATACTTTAATTGTTTGATATTCCCTCGGGTTTGGGCCTGGGCCTGATCAACCCGTGTCTCGGATCCGAGGGGTATCACAAAATGCACTTTGATAGGGGGAGCATTTTTCAAATGCTACTCCACTTGCTTATGAACACATCAGTGTTTTGTCATCATCAAAAAGGGGGAGATTGTTGACCTTAAAGACTCCATTCAAGGACAATCTAGAGGTTTTGAGGATAACAAACCATTAATGAAGTTTAAGGACTAATGTTTACATTGAGTGTTATATAGATTATTCACATTCAAAGAATGACCTCAATGAAACTATAAAGATCATTCCAAGTATTCCATTATTTAAGATCACATCAAGAAAATCAAAGGATACAAAGAAGACATAAAGTTGCAAAGAACCAAATGCAAAGTCCATCAAAAGATAGTTTGGACTACAATGAGTAAGAAATCAACTCAAAGGAAGAAAGAAAACAAGACTACCTCAAAGTTTAAAGATCATAAATAATGTTTGAAGAAAAGGGTAGATAGAATGGTGAGTGTTTAGGATTAAATGTCAAACTATTTATGAATCTATTTGAAGCTCATCTCTGTAGGACCATGCATATCACATCATCATTTATATGTTTCTATATATATTAGCAATAGACTATGCACTTCATTCATATATAATTGCACATAAAGTCATTGCTAAAAAGTAAGTTAGTTCTAACTTGCATAAGCTTTGAAAGAACTCATCACTTATGCTAGAAATGCTAAGACCATGTACATCAATCACATAATTCATATTAGTCAACAATTAAGGCATGAAAAACCTTCATTACCATGAGTTGGTAAAGGACATTAGGACCGCTGAATGCGTGTAATACCCCTAATTTTAAAAAGGATATTCCTGGTATTTAATGGTATTTAATTTATTATTTAAGTGCATTTTATTTGATTATGTGTCATTATTTTTTATTTATTAGGTGCTTAATTGATTTCTTTTATGGTGATTTAATTTATTTAAATGATATTTATTTTTAGTTATTTGACTGGAATTACTTGTTAGTGTTTTAATTATTTAAGTGGCATTAATGGTTTAAGTGTAATTGGTTTAGTTATTTGATTGGAATTACTTGTTAGTGTTTTAATTATTTAATTGGCATTAATGGTTTAAGTGTAATTGGTTTAATTATTCTATGTGTGTCTTATTTTATGTATGTCTTATTTGGGTTTAATTGGGTTTACTAATTATTATTTTGTTCAATTAAATTATTTGTTAAGTATTTAATGGTGAATAGGGTAATTAGGTAAATACATCTAACTAGGGTTTTAATTACAGTATAAATTAGGGTTTTATATTATAGCCGTCGTAGGTTTCTACGTTAATTGGATGGGCCGGTTATGATTGTGAGTTGGACTTAAATGAACCTAGGTTTTAGGAAAACTCTATAAGTATAAGGTAGATGTCTGTGTAGGGTTTTTTTAAACAAAGCACACGTTTTGTGGAAGTGGAGAAGGAAAAACGCAGTTTTTCACATTCTGCCAAAGTTTGATCAAAGCTCCAATCCCGCTTCGTCCGTGGTCCGATCGAGCTGAATTTTGGAGGAGAGATTCATAACTCAGTGACGCACAATCTGAACGGTGGAGATCGGAGTTTGACCTCGGGAACAGTGATTCGTACTCATGAACAGTAACTGGGTCGCACAGGTTTTTTTTCCATTTTGCCCAGATTTCATCAAACATCGGATCTGCTTCGTCCGTGGTCCGATCGAGCTGAATTTTGGAGGAGAGGTTCACGACTCAGTGACGCACAATATGAACGGTGGAGATCAGAGTTTGACCTCGGAAACAATGATTCGTACTCGTGAACAGTAACTGGGTCGCACAGGTTTTTTTTTCCATTCTGCCCAGATTTCATCAAACATCCGATCCCGCTTCGTCCGTGGTCCGATCGAGCTGAAATTTGGAGGATAGGTTCATGACTCAGTGTCGCACAATCTGAACAGTGGAGATTAGATTTTGAATTCGGGAATAGGGTTTCGTACCCGTGAACAGTAACCGGGTTTTGGAACTCGCCGGGATTTTTTAAGAAGACGACGCTGAAACTTTGAACAAAAGTTTCTGAGGCAAGATTCTATCCTTACTCTTTCCCTTAGGCTTCATACTCTTTGCACTCTTAAATGATTTCAGGATTAATGAAGATTAAACCAAACTAAAATAATATCTGTTTTGCTATGAAACTGGTAGTTACAGTAGTGTTGTATGCTTGTTCAACCTAGACTAAGCATGTTTGTGGATGCATTGTTTTTTGGTGGTTCACATTTTTCCTTACCACTGCTAGTATAAATTATTGGAAGGATGGGTCTAGATGATAGCTATCTTAACTTCTGTAATAGCAATTGTTGGAACTTAAATACTAGGAGGATTTGAGTTTAACACTAGATCGGTTTTGTGGAACACTATAATTTGAGCATGTCTACATACATACTGTGAATTTTGTTTTAATGTTTACATTATCACAATTAGTATCAACTGTGGAGGTTAGGATTTTGTGATACATACCCTACATATCTGTATATCATTTGTAAGGTGTTAAATGGAAGTTTTCATTAATTCTGTCTTTATATCAGACTAAAGGGAACAACTTAAATTTGGCATGTATATGTTGTTGTTGTGACCCTGTTTATCAATGCTTCTTTTATCACTGCTAACATTGAATGTTGGATGTTGGAATTTAGTTGATATATACTTGATTTATTGGTATTATTGACTACTGGAGGATTGGAAAGTAGGCATTGGTATGGGACGGTGGCATACTACGGATGGGTTTGGTTTTTAAAACAATACCATTACCCACCTACTTGGAATAAGGATGGGATTAACTAAAAGTTAAGTCCCATGGATTTGTATTGTCATGGCAACTACTTGTTGAGCGGCAATACTAGGGATTTTGGATGGATTTTATATATGTATTGTTATGGTGCCTCGGTATGAGCTTGAGCCTCAGGACCGATGGCTAGGGAGCGTATATGTATCGGGATGTGTAGCTGGCTACGATGGTTGGAGGTGTACCCTGTTTAGGTATAGGTACATATGCCCACTTCGTGTGCGTTTTAGCATGTTACCTCTATTCAGGTTGAGACCGGCCTGTAGTCCAGTGAGAATCCTTTAGTGTGACTATATATATATATTTACGGACTATTAGCTATTGTTGAATTGTTTAGGATGTACATGCGTATCGGGCCTCTGTTCGGATTATAATAGTATAGAACTTGCGCGTAGGCCTGACCCACTTCTATTTTTCAAGTACACGACATTTCCAGGCTTAGACGTGTTCGTGCTGAGCAGAGGTCTCTATTCACTCTTCCGACGATGTAGGGCTCTCTCTATAGTTTTATTTCTGGACGTTTATTACAGTTGTTCTATCTTCCGTTTGGATGTTTAATAGGGGTCCACTAGAGATGGATTCCCAAGTTGTAAACTGATGGAGTTTTGGAGTTTGGGTTTGATGGATTTTAATAATTATAATATTTTGCGGATTCTATTTTTAGTTCCTTCCAGCTTTAATTTCATTTCTTAATTTATTTTGTATTCCGTGTTCATTATAAAATATTAATTGTTTGATATTCCCTCGGGTTTGGGCCTGGGCCTGATCAACCCGTGTCTCGGATCCGAGGGGTATCTCATTTGGTATCAGAGCAGTCCAGGTTCAAGTGTCTCTAGGATGTTTTCGTATTAAGTCTTCCGCGTAGCGTTTTCTCTTGAATAGAGCTTAAGTTGGGATTTATTGTATTCCTTATGGTTCGTATAGAAAAGGGTACTAACATCTGTCTTTTCATGTTAACAGATGGTTAACGCTAGAAATGGACAGAACATGCAAAGAACTAGGAAGGAAAGGAGAACGGCACGTAGGCAACAATATCTCCTACGGCGTCAATAAATGGAGGAAGAGCAGCAAAGGCTTGGGTTTCAAGATGACATGGATCAGTTTCAGGAGGAATAGGAGAATGTTCAATAGACTCTGGACCAGGTCAGAGATCCAGAGATTCCTCCTCACCTCAATGACCTCGTTGCTCGAGCTATAGAGGCTGGGGTAACAGCTGCACTTCGGAATCAGCCTCAGGTACAGCCGGCACCTGTACCAGCACCAGTGGTTCAGACGGATTCTTGGGGAAAGGCTAGGAGCTCTTTCACAAAGGGGAGTCCACCTGTGTTCTCAGGCTTAACCGATGCGAGAGCAGTTCACCAGTGGAAACAGGACATTGAGCGTCATCTTCGTTTGGTTCAGTGCACGAAGGTTCAGAAGCAGATGCTTGCTACTTTCAAGCTAGTTGGGGATGCACTAAAGTGGTGGGAGTCAGTTACCACCTCAGAGGAGAGGATGACATTGTCTTATGATGAGTTCAGTGCTCGCTTTGATGAGAAATATTTTCCCTATGCAGTTAGGGCAGCTATGAAGACCGAGTTTCTAAGTCTGCAGCAGGGAAAGATGACAGTGGCGGAGTATGAGCAGCAGTTCACACGCTTGTCTCTCTTTGCACCGGAGGAGGTGGATACAGAGGAGAAGAAGCGCAACAGTTTTGTCAAAGGACTGATGTGGTCTATCAAGAGAGCTATTACAGGTAGTCCAGCCTATACTACCTATGCTCAGGTGGTAGACGCCGCTTTACAACAGTATCAGTTGACTGTGGACATCAGACAGGCTCGTAGTGAGAAGCGGGGACATAAAGACTCTACTAATCAGTTAACTGAAAAAGGAAATGGCAATGGTCACTGGCAGAATGACAAAGGCAAGTTCCAAGGACAACAGCCTTGGAAGAAGCACAAAGGTGATTCAGATGCTCACCGGAATGGGGCAACTATTCAGAGGCAACAGAATAGGGGACCACAGGCAGGACAGGGTCAGCCACAGGTAACCGACAGAGGAGGCCATTTGGTACTTTCCAGGATAGTTGTTACACTTGTGGAGAGTATGGTCATGCCACCAGGCAGTGTCCTAAAGCAGGATAAGGACAGGGATAGAGACAGTATGTGCAATAGGGACAGAGGGCGCCAGTGCCTCTACCAGCTCCACAGGTTCCACGGATTCAGGGACAGACACATCTGGCTTTATCGGCACCGCCGCAGACTCAGGGACAGGCACCACAGCAGTTGCACTATGGCAGGGTGTATAACCCCATGCCACAGGATGTTCAGGCACCTCAGACTATTGAGGGTAAGTTTCTTATTCATGGTTTGCATGGACGTGTTTTATTTGATACGGGTGCTACACACTCATTTGTAGCTAGGACTTTTGTTGCTTTGTCTGGGATGAGGATGAGGGTATGCACTAGACCTCAGGGTATTTCTATACCATTGGGTGATACAGCTATTATACATAAGAGTGATGGGCCTGTGACACTAAATATTGGCAGACTCAGATTTCTAGTCAATCTATTGGTCTTGGATATGCACACTTATGATGTGATACTTGGGATGGATTGGTTGTCTCACTACCATGCCCAAGTTGTTTGTTTTGATAGATCTATTATTTTTACCATACCTGGTCAGGATATGTATGTAGTAGCTATGCCACGTTCTAAAGGGGGCGGTAACACCTATTTGTTCCATGTGGAGGAAGAAAATGAGGAGGGGATTACTGTGTCATTGGATAACATACCGATTGTACAGGATTTCCCGGATGTATTTCAGGAGATTCCAGGGTTGCCACCTAGTCGCGAGATCAATTTTGTGATAGACTTAGCTCCAGGCACTGCGCCTATTGTTAGGGCACCCTATAGGATGGCACCGGTAGAGATGAGAGAGCTGAGGGATCAGATTCAGCAGTTACTCAGCTAGGGTTTTATTCGTAGGAGTACATCACCTTGGGGAGCACCGGTTCTGTTTGTAAAGAAGAAGGATGGTTCGCTTCGTCTGTGTATAGATTACAGGGAGTTGAACAAAGTTACGATTCGTAACAAGTATCCTTTGCCCAGGATTGATGATTTGTTTGATCAGTTAAGGGGAGCCACATATTTCTCCAAGATTGATCTGCGTTCTGGGATCATCAGCTGAGGGTCAGGGAGTAGGATGTTCCTAAGACAGCATTTCTCACGCGATATGGTTCTTATGAGTTTCGAGTTATGCCGTTTGGGACGACTAATGCACCTGCAGTATTCATGGACTTAATGAATAGAGTCTTCCGGGCTTATTTGGATCAGTTTGTTATTGTCTTTATTGATGACATCTTGATCTATTCTCGGTCGGAGGACGATCATGCTAGACATCTTCGCATAATCTTGCAGACGCTTCGTGAGCACCAGTTATATGCCAAGTTCGAGAAGTGTGAATTTTGGCAGCGGGAGGTGAAATTTCTGGGTCACGTGGTGTCAGAAAAGGGGATAGCAGTGGATCCGGCCAAGGTTTCAGCGGTGGTTGAGTGGGGATAGCCTACATCACCTACTGAGATTCGGAGTTTTCTCGGTCTGGCAGGATATTACAGGAGATTCATCCAGGGGTTCTCTAAGATAGCAGGACCACTCACTCATCTGACCAAGAAGGGTGTACAGTTCGTGTGGGATGAACACTGTCAGCGAGCTTTTGATGAGCTGAAAAGGAAGCTGACTTCTGCACCGGTTCCGGCTACTCCGAAGAGCGGGATAGAGTATCTTGTTTACACGGATGTTTCGTTGCAGGGTCTTGGATGGGTATTGATGCAGGAGGAGCGACCGATTTCTTATGGATCTCGGAAACTTAAGCCTCATGAGCTTAATTATCCAACACATGATTTGGAGTTGGCAGCAGTGGTCTTTGCCTTGCGTATTTGGAGGCATTATTTGTTGGGTGAGTCCTTCAGATTATTCAGTAATCACAAGAGTCTGCAGTACTTGTTCACTCAGCGGGAACTAAATATGAGACAGCGCAGGTGGTTGGAGTTTGTAAAAGATTATCATTTTTCTATACAGTACCATCCAGGGAAAGCGAATGTAGTGGCGGATGCACTCAGTCGCCGACCTGTTGGTAGTCTTTCTGCTCTATTCACTACTGAGTGGAATGCTTTAAAGAGTGTGGATGAGTTATCGGATGCTTTTATGGCTTGCATGGTGGTTACACCTTCCATCATTCGCAAGGTTTTACAAGCACAACTCACCGATCAGCAGTGTGTTGACAAGGTCGCAGAGATAGCTTCCGGAGAGGTTCCATTCTACTATGTTGGGGCTGATGGAGGTTTAAGATACAAGGGACGGTTAGTGGTACCTTCTGCTGATAATTTGAGGCAGGATGTGATGACTGAGACTCATCACTCTAAGTTCTCTGTTCATCCAGGAGGCGATAAGATGTATCAAGATATGAAGCGGCAGTTTTGGTGGGCAGGTATGAAGAGGGACGTTGCTCTTTTTGTTTCTCAATGTAGTACTTGTCAGATGGTTAAGATTGATCATCAGAGGCCGTCAGGAGCTCTACAGCCACTACCAATTTCGGAGTGGAAATGGGAGAGCATATTTATGGATTTTGTGGAAGGGTTGCCAAATTCTTTCAAGGGGCATAATTCCATATGGGTCATTATGGATAGGTTAACCAAGTCAGCTCATTTCTTGCCTATTTGCACTGACTACACTTCGGAGCAGTTGGCGAGGCTTTACATTTCAGAGATTATGAAGCTACATGGCATTCCATTGTCTATCATATCGGACAGGGATTCCAGCTTTGTATCTGGATTTTGGAAGAGTTTTCAGCAGGCTTTAGGTACGGAGTTACACCTTAGTACTGCTTATCATCCTCAGACTGACGGACAGACTGAGAGGGTGAATCAGATTATGGAAGATATGCTTCGGTCGTGTGTTCTGGATTTCAAGGGCCACTGGGAGGAATATTTGCCACTTGTGGAGTTTGCTTATAACAATAGTTTCCAGAAGACTATTGGTATGGCACCATTTGAGGCATTGTACGGTCGACCGTGTCGGTCACCTGTTTGTTGGATGGAGGTTGGAGAGAATCGATTCTTAGGTCTTGAGTTCATCAAGGATACCTCTGAAAAGATTGCTCTTATTCGAGATCGCATGCGTACTGCCCAAAGTAGGCAGAAGAGCTATGTTGATCGTCGTACTCGGGCTTTGGAGTTTCAGGTTGGGGATCAGGTTCTACTCAAAGTGTCTCCTATGAAGGGTGTTATACGCTTTGGGAAGAAAGGGAAGTTGTCACCGCGATTTGTTGGTCCATTCATGATTACGGATTGCATTGGAGCTGTTGCTTATCGGTTGGCACTTCCGGATACTTTGGATCGCATCCACGTGTTTCATGTTTCCATGTTGCAGAAATTTCTTCGAGATGAGGATCGGTATCAGCATATCGATGTTGGGGAGATTGCGTTGCAGCCGGATGCAACTTATTTAGAGCCACCGTGTCGTATTGTCGACCGACGAGATCAGATTCTTCGTAATAAGGTTATTCCTTTGGTTCGTGTTCAGTGGAGTCATCACAATGAGTCTGAGTCCACTTGGGAACGAGAGGATGTCATTCGCTCACGGTTTCCTGAAATATTGGAAGAAGGTAAGAGTGAATTCCGAGGACAGAATTCCTTTTGTTAGGGGGGAAGAATGTAATACCCCTAATTTTAAAAAGGATATTCCTGGTATTTAATGGTATTTAATTTATTATTTAAGTGCATTTTATTTGATTATGTGTCATTATTTTTTTTTATTAGGTGCTTAATTGATTTCTTTTGTGGTGATTTAATTTATTTAAATGATATTTATTTTTAGTTATTTGATTGGAATTACTTGTTAGTGTTTTAATTATTTAAGTGGCATTAATGGTTTAAGTGTAATTAGTTTAGTTATTTGATTGGAATTACTTGTTAGTGTTTTAATTATTTAATTGGTATTAATGGTTTAAGTGTAATTGGTTTAATTATTCTATGTGTGTTTTATTTGGGTTTAATTGGGTTTACTAATTATTATTTGGTTCAATTAGATTATTTGTTAAGTATTTAATGGTGAATAGGGTAATTAGGTAAATACATCTAACTAGGGTTTTAATTACAGTATAAATTAGGGTTTTATATTATAGCCGTCGTAGGTTTCTACGTTAATTGGATGGGCCGGTTAGGATTGTGAGTTGGACTTAAATGAACCTAGGGTTTAGGAAAACTCTATAAGTATAAGGTAGACGTCTGTGTAGGGTTTTTTTAAACAAAGTACACGTTTTGTGGAAGTGGAGAAGGAAAAACGTAGTTTTTCACATTCTGCCAAGGTTTGATCAAAGCTTCGATCTCGCTTCGTCCGTGGTCTGATCGAGCTGAATTTTGGAGGAGAGGTTCACGACTCAGTGACGCACAATCTGAACGGTGGAGATCAGAGTTTGACCTCAGGAACAGTGATTCGTACTCGTGAACAGTAACTGGGTCGCACAGGTTTTTGTTCCATTCTGCCCAGATTTCATCAAACATCCGATCCTGCTTCGTCCGTGGTCCGATCGAGCTGAATTTTGGAGGAGAGGTTCAAGACTCAGTGATGCACAATCTGAACGGTGGAGATCAGAGTTTGACCTCGGAAACAGTGATTCGTACTCGTGAACAGTAACTGGGTCGCACGGGTTTTTTTTTCCATTTTGTCCAGATTTCATCAAACATCCGATCCCGCTTCGTCCGTGGTCCGATCGAGCTGAAATTTGGAGGATAGGTTCATGACTCAGTGTCGCACAATCTGAACGGTGGAGATTAGATTTTGAATTCAGGAATAGTGTTTCGTACCCATGAACAGTAACCGGGTTTTGGAACTCGCCGGGATTTTTTAAGAAGACGACGTTGAAACTTTGAACAAAAGTTTCTGAGGCAAGATTTTATCCTTACTCTTTCCCTTAGGCGTCATACTCTTTGCACTCTTAAATGATTTCAGGATTAATGAAGATTAAACCAAACTAAAATAATATCTGTTTTGCTATGAAACTGGTAGTTACAGTAGTGTTGTATGCTTGTTCAACCTAGATTAAGCATGTCTGTGGATGCATTGTGGTTCTGTGGTTTCCGTTTTTCCTTTCCACTGCTAGTATAAATTATTGGAAGGATGGATCTAGATGATAGCTATCTTAACTTCTGTAATAGCAATTGTTGGAACTTAAATACCAGGAGGATTTGAGTTTAACACTAGATCGGTTTTGTGGAACACTATAATTTGAGCATGTCTATATACATACTGTGAATATTGTTTTGATGCTTACATTATCACAGTTAGTATCAACTGTGGAGGTTAGGATTTTGTGATACATACCCTACATATCTGTATGTCATTTGTAAGGTGTTAAATGGAAGTTTTCACTAATTCTGTCTTTATATCAGACTAAAGGGAACAACTTAAATTGGGCATGTATATGTTGTTGTTGTGACCCTGTTTATCAATGCTTATTTTATCACTGCTAACATTGAATGTTGGATGTTGGAATTTAGTTGACATATACTTGATTTATTGGTATTATTGACTACTGGAGGATTGGAAAGTGGGCACCGGTATGGGACGGTGGCATACTACGGATGGGTTTGGTTTTTAAAACAATACCATTACCCACCTACTTAGAATAAAGATGGGATTAACTAAAAGTTAAGTCCCGTGGATTTGTATTGTCATGGAAACTACTTGTTGAGTGGCAATACCAGGGATTTTGGATGGATTTTATATATGTACTGTTATGGTGCCTCGGTATGAGCTTGAGCCTCAGGACCGATGACTAGGGAGCGTATATGCATCGGGATGTGTAGCTGGTTACGATGGTTGGAGGTGTACCCTGTTTAGGTATAGGTACATATGCCCACTTCGTGTGCGTTTTAGCATGTTACCTCTATTCAGGTTGAGACCGGCCTGTAGTCCAGTGAGAGTCCTTTAGTGTGACTATATATATATATTTACGGACTATTAGCTATTGTTGAATTGTTTAGGATGTACATGCGTATCGGGCCTCTGTTCGGATTGTAGTAGTATAGAACTTGCGCGTGGGCCTGACCTACTTCTATTTTTCAGGTACACGACAGTTCCAGGCTTAGACGTGTTCGTGCTGAGCAGAGGTCTCTATTTACTCTTCCGACGATGTAGGGCTCTCTCTATAGTTTTATTTCTGGACGTTTATTACAGTTGTTCTATCTTCCGTTTGGATGTTTAATAGGGATCCACTAGAGATGGATTCCCAAGTTGTAAACTGATGGAGTTTTGGAGTTTGGGTTTGATGGATTTTAATAATTATAATATTTTGCGGATTCTATTTTTAGTTCCTTTCAGCTTTAATTTCATTTCTTAATTTATTTTGTATTTCGTGTTCATTATAAAATATTAATTATTTGATATTCCCTCGGGTTTGGGCCTGGGCCTGATCAACCCGTGTCTCGGATCCGAGGGGTATCTCAATGCGCTTCATGAAAAACTGTGTTTTTGGCTAAGTATAAAAAATAGCTAAGTGTGAAAAATGAATTTTTGAAATAATGATTATTTCAAAATAATTTTTCCCGATAATAACACTTTATACTTCAACTAGCCTAAACTGATTTTATCAGAATTTTTGACCAAGTCTACATTGGTCTACATAAGGATTCATTTTTACCAAAACTGTCAGAAATCCAAATTTGTACTAAAACTGAATTTCTACATTTTGATTTAGTTGAATTTCAATTTTCTAGTATTTTTTTATTGAATCCAAATGGGGGGGTACTTCCTTATTTACATTGTAAACTTAAAGTAAATACTGTAAAGACATTTACTTAAATGTTTAGAATGGAAATAAGGTATGATGAAGAATGCCTTGTGAAAAAACTGTCTCATCTGTTAACTTTGAACAAAATTTCTGAAGCAGCAGTTTCATTTCGGCAGACTGAAATGTATAGGGAAATCATTCCGGATGACCGATTTGGGTAGTAGTTATGGAATAAGGCCTCATGCTATTTCGGTCAACCAAATTAAAAAGCTTATTCATTTCGGCAGACCGAAGTAAAAATACAAAGACAGCCTCAGGTTATTTCGGACGACCGAAACAAAGTGTTGATTCATTTCGGTCGACTGAATTAGCGCAGATTCAAACTTGAACGGCTATTTTGCCTCAAAACTCGTGTATAACAACTATATTTTTGAATTAGCTGCATCAAACTCTATAAATAGAGCTGGGGACTTCAGGATTTAATGTTGCTACCATAGAGAAACATCATAGAGCATCCAAAGAGCTTTTGTTCTTACATTCATACATCCCATATCATCCCATATCATTAAAAGAGTAATGAGCGTCAATCTATTCATATATATACTCTAGAGTAAGCTGAAAGTTGTACATCAAATCTGTGAGAGATATCTTTGTACTGAAATTCTTATATTCAAATCTGTTTTAAAGCCTACGAGAAGGTGTTCTCTTAGTAAAGGAAGAAGAAGCAAGTTAGCTTCAATTTGTAAGGGTTGGTGTGACCCAAAGGAAGACTAAGAGAGGTTATCTCTTAGCAAGGTAAAGTAAGGAATTGCTTCATGCAAAGGTTTGCTCTCCACCCGTAAGGAGGTGCTATAGTGGATTGGGAAGTCTCAAGAGGGGTCTTAAGCCGAGGAGTAGGAGTTTCCAAACCTCGCTAAAATCGCCGTGTGAATGTTTGCAAATCTCTCTTCCCTTATCTCCTTTACATTTATGATATTAATTGATTATGCCTATATATTGATTATTGCATAATTATTAGAATCTTTTAGTAAAATTTGCAAAACTGAAAATTGGCCATTATTTGCCACAGACTTTATTTACCCCCCTCTAGAGTCTATACTTGGGCAACATACATATATACCCATATATATATATATATGTACAACCATCTATAGGTAAATATTCGTACATATCCAACTCCCATCCAAGTAGGCCATGCGACCCATTGGGTTGGTGCATTACTACTATCCAAATCCATTGCTTTTAAATATAAAATACAACATAAAACAATTAAATCGTTTAATCATAACAAATTATTACAATTAAACCACACATCAATTAAGTAAACAAAACATCCAATTAATTAACTACACAAATATTCAATTTAATTAAACAAAAAATACAAATAACACATAGACAAATAACCAATTAATCAAGTAACACTTAATTTAATTAAACACAAAAGCAATTAGTCAAATAATCAATTAAATAATTAAAAATGTAATTAAAACAAATACATAAATACCGAGACTATCCTTTTAAAATTAGGGGTATTATATAACCCTTTTCTACAGACCATAATATCGTATATATATATAGGCTCCTAATTAACCTAATCCTAGTTATAACCCAAGTCTGCCATCTTAAGGAAAATAAAAATAAAAGGAAAACATATATATATATAGCTACATCTTACACACACACACACACACACACACACACACACACACACACACACATATATATATATATATATATATATATATATATATATATATATATATATATATTACTGACTATCTATCCATTACTATTAATACTAATAATAATATTAATACATACTATCCTTATATACATTTGTATCCACATAGATATACATATACAAATAATCATGGGTAATTATCCATACCTATTAAGACTTCATATCCAAGTAGTACATGTAACCCATTAGGTTGGTCGATTACTACTATCCAGATCCAATCTTTTTAAATTAAAATAAAACACAAATAAATCATTTAATCATAACAATTAATTACAAATAAACACACATCATTTAAATAAGCAAATTATACAAATAAATAATTAAATGCACACCATTAAATCACATAAATAAACAATTAATTCAAATTAACACATAATTCAAATAGCCACATAATTAATTAAAATTGAAAGAAAAAAATAATTAATTATATCCCAATTATATCTTTTTAAAAATTAGGGGTATTACAGAAAATAATTACAAAAAGTACTCAATGTAGAGATCAATCAACAATCAACCATATATAAAACAAAATATAGTCAATTAGAAGATTAATTGGAAGAATTTATCCATGCAAAACTTGGTAAAACCAAGTTTGAATCCACAAGACCAGGCATAAATAAACAACTTAGAGATCCCCAAAAATGAAAGACAATAGATACAATTACACAAGCATAGTGCTCATCCAAGCCCAAAGTGAAAATCTAGCCAGTTATATAGAGATGACGGATGTCATCTTCATGACTTCAATTCCCATCTCCATGCTTAGCTTCATTTTCTTCTTCCACCTTGGGAGCAAACCCTAGAAAGAGAAAGGAGAGAGAGCTTCCCAATTTGATCCCCAAATTATCAATCCAAAATCCCAATTCAATCCCTTTCAAAATGGGCTTGATCTTCTATTTATAAATGACTCCTAGGCTCTAAATGAGGCTAGACCCCGTACACAAGGACACATCCTTGATTGCACCACGAGCTCCCTTGAAAAAGGCTTCAAATATGAAATTCACAACTGTCAGACCTGTATCAGATCGATTGGATTCCGAACAGAGAATCCGATGATCGGATCTCCTTTGTATTAAAGCTTTAAACTTATTTCTCTTCCATTGTTCTCCAAGGCTTGGCATCTTTAAACATTTAAGGCATTGGAATTACTCTTGTTGGATCTCAAGTATTTGAAAGTAGAGAATGAAACAAATCATAATTAAAATGGGGAAATAGAGATAAACTGGAGAGTTTTCTTTTTAATCTCCGAAAACTTTGAGTTAGATACTGTTTATTTTGCAAATTTATATCGCTTTGTCATATCTTTAGATATGCAATTTCGAATTAGATTACTTATTGGGCTACATGTTCGAGCTCTTGAAATAGGTATTGTTTGTGTTGACGAATCTGAAAACTATGCATATTTATATCTGTGTAATTGTTCATTACAGACGGATACACTTTCAATCAAGCCTATTTCTGTTCTCCTTTTTCTTTTTCCTTCTTCTTTACTAGTTTTTATTTCTACATTGTTGTTTCTTAGAGGAGATCACCCAAGAATTTGTTTCTTTTCTTCACTTGCACCTTCCACTATAGCTGCTTTCGTCCCTGCCGATAACCCTTTTGGTTCAAGGGCTTTGTTTCGGTACTTCTATCTCTTTTATATATATATACACGCATACTAGATTTGGGGCATATTAATTTGTAGCAATTGTTTGGGAACAAAAATAGAACCTTAAGCATCGCAGTTAGGGTTCTTGATTAACCTCCAACTTTAAATTTGCACGGGTAACAGGATGAGGTAGGATGAGGATGAATGAGGATGTATCTCTAAAGCCCATACTCCTTGGGAATTTTGATTGATTTTGGTTACTACTATTTTTTCTTGAATCAGCATCATCTCACATTATTGCACAAGGAATAGCTTAAGCCACAATTTTTTAATTGCCAAAGGTTAGGAATGTTCCATCTTTTTTATTAACACTTGTAATAGCCATTACTATTAACACCATTGGAACACTTATTGAAGAACAAATGGAAGTAATAACTAGTAGTTTTTCTGATGTCCTATTTTTCAGAACGATGCTAGTTTGTGGGTGTTATTGCTATAAGGCTATTTTCATATTTTTAGTAAATTTGATCTTTTGATCAATTGGTTTCACCATTTTACTTCGAAACTACCGTGTTTATTTTTAGGTTATGTACTTCCAAAGTTTACTCGACTTATTGTGACATCATAATATACTGCTTTGAGCGCTTCACATTATGGTATTTCGCTGCTCGCCAGACATATTAAAGTTCTTTATCTACCACAGTCATTGTGGTAGAAAACATACTTTCTACCATGGTAAATAACCGTGATAAAAAATCATCAATTTACTACCATAGCTGATACCACCACGGTTTTGGATTGTGGTGGAAAACATTTTCACTATGGTTAAAAATCATTTTTCTTATAGTGAATTCATGTTTCAGCACTTATCACACCTCCAAACTTACATATTGCTAGCCTCTTAATTGTAAATTCATTTGCAGAGAATGATTGAAAGCCAGCACATGGATTCATCCCCTGAAGTCAAATCTTGTGTTGTTTAACTTGAAATGAAGAAGAGATCCTCAATTTGACATATAATTCTGATGATTTGCAAACTGAAAGAAAGAGAGAGAGAGAGGGAAAGATATATTGGCTTCCTCTTCTCTCCGCCACCCTTGAAATGGCTAGACTTCACATGTTTCATTCAAGGTGAACATTATTGCATCATTAGGCAATGAGAATAAAGCCATTTTAGGCACGATGAGAGAATTTGTTTGATTCACACATTTGTTGTCCAAATATGGTCTAAGTATACCATATATTATAGTATTACTATTTAAATGTTATGCAAAAATATTATGTGTGTGTGTATGTATATATATATATATATAATAATAATAATAATAATTATTATTATTATTATTATAAAACAATAATCATAATAATAATAATTATTATTATAAAACAATAATCTATATACATATATATATATAATTTCTTATAAAATATAGTTATATATATAATAAAATAAAACTATACAAAATAAAACAACCTGATAATAAGTCGAGGCTATAATTTAATTCTATATTCTTAAGATAGATTCATCCAGCTATGGTGCTAACGGAATTCTTATTTAAACTAGCATCCTTCTAAAAAATAGGACATCAGAAAAACGACTTGCTATTACTTCCATTTGTTCTTCAGTAAGTGCTCCAATGGTGTTAATAGTAATGGCTATTTTCATATTTTTAGTAAATTTGATGTTTTAATCAATTGGTTTCACCATTTTACTTGGAAACTACCGTGTTTATTAATAGGTTATGTGCTTCCAAAGTTTACTCTACTTATTGTGACATTATATTATATTGCTTTGAGTGCTTCACATGATGTTATTTTGCTGCTCACTAGACATATTAAAGTTCTTTATCTACCACGGTCCAACATCGTGGTAAAAAACATACTTTCTACCACGGTAAAGAATCATGGTAAAAAATCATCAATTTACTACCACGGCTGATATCACCACGGTCCAAAACAGTGGTGGAAAGCATTTTCCACCGTGGTTAAAAACTAATTTTCTTATAGTGAATGCATATTTCAACACTTATCATACCCCTAAACTTACATATTGCTAGCCCCTTAATTGTAAATTCATTTACAGAGAATGATTGAAAGCCAGCAAATGGATTCATCCCTTGAAGTCAATTATGTGTTGTTCAACTTGAAATGAAGAAGGGATCCCTAATATAACACATCATTCTGATGATTTGCAAACTGAAAGAGAAAGAGAGAAGGGGAAATATATTGGCTTCCTCTCCTCTCCGCCACCCTTGAAATAGCTATACTTCACATGCTTCATTTAAGGTGAACATTATTGCATCATTAGGCAGTGAGAGTAAGCCATTATAGGCTGGTCTTTTCACCTTTTATAGAGTACAAAATTCTCTCTGGCCCTTTCAGAATAGGGATGAGAGAATTTGTTTGAATCACACATTTAATTAGTATCGACTAGAAATCTATTTCTTTTCTTATGCAATTTGATTATTGGTCTCATTCATATATTTTCTTTCATAGGACTAGGGGCGCAACTTGGGTGGGCTAACCCAGCCCAACCCAAGCCCAGTCCAACAATATTGAACTCGGGCTCAAATTGGGTTGAGTTTTATCAAAACCCAAGCTTGTTCGGGTTGGACTAGGGCTTGACCTGAACACAACCCAACCAACCCAAAACCCAAAATTTTAAAAAAAAAAATCCAATTTTTTATCTTCCAAATAATATATATACATATCTATAGATATATATATAAAGACGCCGCTATGTGTATATATATATATATATATATATATATATATATATATATATATATGAAGCCGACGGCCGTTTTCCTCCTCTACCGCTGTTGCCGTCTCCCTCCTCTTCTGCTGTTGTCTCCCTCTCCCTCCTCCTCGTCTGCCACCGTTTTCTTCCTTCTCATCTACTGCCGCCTCCGTATGCTTACTCCTCCTCTGCTGCCGCCACCATTTTCTTCCTCTTCCGCTTCTTCTGCTGCTTCTTCTGCCGCTGATGCAGTTATATATATATAATTCCAATATTTATTTATTTTGTTTGTGAGCTAAGTCACATAAAGAGGTAATGGAAACGAAAGCGAATTCGAAAGCATGAGAGCGGCATAATTAAGTCATAAGTAAAGAGAATTTGAGCGAAAGCGTGCGCGGAACTTGAGAGCGGGAGCGCGCTCGGAGTGTAAAAGCGACAATTATTGAGAATGATTGTGTAACTTAATTTGTGAAATGAACACTTGGAGAAAAAAAAAAAAATGATGCACAAGGGTTGTTACGCAGTGATTTTTTTTTTTTTTTTTTTTTTTTTATTTTTTTATTTTGAACTCTTTTCTTTTTTAAAAAAAGATTAGGCTTACAAAAAAAAAAAAATTAATTAAAAATTATTTTTGGAAATGTAAATTTATATTATATGTAAAAATAAATATAATTAACCAATATTTTTATGGAAGGTCTAATTTTTTGCCATTTTTCTACCCTATTAGTTTTTATCCTTTGATATTTTGATGACATCCAGATCTTCTTGTTCTATTATTTTTTACTTTTAAATTTTTTGTCAACTTATATATATATATATATATATTGTCATATGTTACATGTGTTTATATATATTTATATAGAGGCCTACCAAATTTATATATATAAAAGTAAAAATATAACTCATAGTTTTATGAAAAATAATTTTTAGGCCTATTTCTTTCCGATTTGTCGTGCTGATTAATTTTTATCTTTTGATACTAGTTGGTGGTACCCAAATCTTCTCCTTGTTTTATTATTTTTTAACTTTAGGCCAAAAAAAAAAAAAAAAAAAAAAAAAAAAAAATCCTGAGTTGACCCAGATTAGCCGACCAACCCAAAAATATTTGGTTTGGGCCACCGCGTTGATAAGATTGTAAAAAATTATTAATGAATCAAAAATTTTTGAAAAATTTGGAAAAACTTCCATTTAAACAATGGTATCCAAATTTTAAAAATGGTATCCAACGTTAAATCTTATGTTTTTTAAATCTTATCCCCAGGTTAATTATAAATTTCAAATTTTCCAACCACCCCTACCCCAACCCCCAACCACTTAAAAAAATTTGATGTCTACAAAAATAAAAAAGGAAAATATAATTTGCGTAACAAAAAAAATAACCCGTGAAACCCGCCCGATCCGGTCAAAATATTCTAGCCGTATCATAGATATAACCCTTTTTGAATGGAATTCGAACTGATCTAACCCAATTCGATTTTAGGTTACAGATGAGATGAGTTAAGACTAGACTGAATTAGGCCAGTCCAACTTTTTTGAATAGAATTCGGACGGGTCCAACCCAATTCGATTCCAGGTTAAAGATGAGCTCAGACTAGATTGAATTAGGCCCGTCCAACTTGCAGCTGTACATATGCAGCTGTACATAAGAGTACTTCAATGTCAACACCGTATAAAAAATGTCTGATTACATAAATGTTAACAGAAATTGAAATGATAAAAATGGTTAAATGAAATGGCGAGAGGTTGTATATCCGAGTGCAGCCAAGGAAGGAAGATGGCACACGAGGATTGGGCCACTAAGCTCAGGGTAAGGAGAGGGGGGACAGCTAGTTGGTGACACCTCAAGACACTAGCGTGCACCTCAGCCCACCGGCCAGTAAGTATGTATCAACATACGTACATAATATACATGTATGCATATATATATATATATATATATTTTATATAAATGACAATAATTTGATTGGACTGAAGCAGGCTGTTTTGCACGTTCCCTCATCAGGCTACTCATTCATTAGCTGGCACCTTTCAATGTGATCCCAACAACCCTTTCCTCCCATCCCCGAACTCTCGTACCTCCTATGCTTCCCCTTTGGTGGCATCCAAAACAAATATAATAGGGATTTCATCTTTCATTGATACTTGCTTCGTAATTGTTATCTTTATCTTTCACTCGGTATATCAGAAAATATATATACATACATAGATGCGTGTTCTGATTATATGTTTTATTGATTATATGTTTGATTGACCTAAACTTGAGTTCTGATTATACGTTTTATTGATCTAAATTCGAGGCTCGTACTTCTACTTGTGGTGTGTCTAATGCATCTTCAATAATATTTGTGCCATCAAAATGAAATATGAATATACTTTAATAAAAATCATATATATATTTTTATTTTGAAAAATTAAAGTTTTTATTTTTCGGTAAGTAAGTGAATTGTATAAAAAAGATAAAAAAAAAAAAAAAAAAAACTGTACAATAGACAAGGAGTATACCCCTAGAAAATTAAAGAATAAAAAAAAAAAATGGGCTGAAACAATTCCATATAAAAATTTGAAGTTTTTATTTTTCCGTAAGTAAGTGAATTGTATAATAAAAACAAAAAAAGTGTACAATATACTACTAGGGGTATACCTCTAGAAAATTAAATTTAAAAAAAAAAAAAAATAGACTGGAACAATTGCATATAAAAATAAACTCAAGCCCAATCCAAATAATACAAACTAAGACCCAAAACCAAAAGATAAAGACCTGGCCCAAAATTTGAACACCTAACTAACCCTAATTAACAGACATTGTAGGATCATCAACATTGGAGAAAGCCTTTCTATGGTGGTGGTGGTGGTGGATTTGTGGTAAAAATTGTTTAATGCTTAAAGGTGAAGAATGGGGTTTTGTTGGTCTCCAGTAATCATATATGGTTTGCCTTTATAATGTCACAATAGGTACTAAATTGTTTAATGTCAAAAGGAGAGCTCAAAGGTCCAATCATGCAGTAGAAATTGATGTCTGTCTGACTAGTCTACCTCTCTTGTCTGTTTGTGTTGACTTAGTGTGTGTGTGTGTGAACAACCTAGGAGACTTTGGGTGTAGTAAAACTAGAATGGTCAATATTTGTGGGCTTTCTCTCTATATCTTAATTGCTTTATGTTGTGGGTTGATGAATTGGAACGTTGTCAACAAACCCTAGTCTCGTTTTTCACCTAAGCCGGCTAGATTTGGTGACAGTCCATTTGGGGTTGGCATTGAACAATTGGAGGTTGGTTCCTCAAGACAATCTTCAGTTGGGTCCATTTCCCTATTCTACCAATATTTCTCATCAGCCAATTTGGTTGTCACAACACCACCTACTTGGAATGTAGAGTAGGCATGTGTTATTTGGCGCGCTATTACCTAATCTTACAAACCAAACCAACTGGGCTAATTTTCTTAATAAAGAGATAAATTGGTACTCTAAGCTGATCCAATTTTAAGTGAGAGGTTCAAAAATCTATCATGCATGGTAGATTTCATTGGCAACCTTAAGTGAGCATAAAATCATTCTATTTAGAGATCATTAATCAAATCAATGAATATAAAACTCCATTGTGATATTTGGATAATAAAAAGACAATATGTTAAAGAATCTGCACCTTATAGACAGAATAAGAGAAAACTATATAAGTATTATGTATATACATAGAAATATGCAAGGGACATATGATTTATTTAATCATCCATGTTTCGATCCGGCGAATTCAGGGGTGGGTTCTGTTGAGCTTGAGCCCACCCCCACAAAAAAATTTATTCGAGGCAATTTTAGTCCAACCAAATATAAAAAAAATAAAAATAAAAATAAAAATTAGTACTAGTAGCTCACCCTAAAATAGATTAGCCCACTCCATGCATTTCTGGATCTGCCCTTGCTCATGTGTTGTTGATTTCTTTGACAGCTTTGGGATTTGCTTCCTTCATCTCTCTCTTCGATTCTGATTCCGGTTGCTTGTTCCTAGTCTTCACTGCAGGAATTTCTTTCTCAAAAGCATCCATTTCTCTGTTTTTCATGTCCTCCAAACTCTTTCTTAGCTCTTGTAGCTGTTTGATATAATAGTGTAGTCTATCTATCATCCCCGCTAGAAATAGGGTAAATCCTGCATCAATTTTATTTTATTTCATAATCTATAAATAATAATAATAATAATAATAATAATAATGTACAAAAGCAAAGTGGAAAAGTTATGTGATATGGTTGGTTCATGTCCTCCACAAAAGCAGGACCAAACTAATACATAATGAAATTAGTGCAGCTTCAGATGCCTTTTCTTCAATTGTTACTTCCTTTAAACAACTATGTTCATTGCATTGGAACAAAAACCAACAATATTCAAACCATTTGGCACTTGGACACACACACACACACACACACAAAAAAAAAAAAAAATAATAATAATAATAAAAAAATAAAAAAAACACACACACACACACACACCACACAATCAAATAGAAGCAAAATGGATTTGACATGGCTGTAAAATAGAAGTTTTTACCCATAAGCGACGCTTCGAGAAGCTGATTTGCTAGAAGAACCTGATCAGTTGGGTTAGTTGTAGCACCATCAATATTACGTCTCTGGATTTTGATTATACTATATAAGCTGGAAGCTAAAACCACAATCAAAGTACCGGCTACGGTCTGTGCCATTATGGGAACCCTCCCCTGCTTCACCTTATCCAAACCCCTGATCAAAACATTCCTGAGAGGGGTTCTAAATAAAAGAGTCAGAATGAGAAACATTTCGGAAAATACAAGTGTAAACAGAAGTTGTATCATCTTTCTCGAGTTTTAGAGTCTAGGACAGGATGGTGCTAATAATAATCAAAGAGCATTTGATATGGAAATGTTGGGTAGGATACTGGTGCTAATAATATCTAAGATATTCTGCGAGAGTTCTAGAAGGTTCTAGAGGGTTCTAGTAATAGGGGATAGTTTTGTAAGTATCAAAGATATAGATCAACGTTTGTGCTCATGGCCGGTGACCGACAGATAGGTATAAAAATTATAAATATAATATATATAAAAGATATTTTGAAAGAGAGATTTAGATATTTATAAATATCTAAGATATATATAGGCTATAGTTCAGAGTTTGTGCCAGAGAAAGTTGGTGTTTGCCCCCCTTGAGTCGGCATAAGTATAAAGTCCTTCGGGTTTGTATTAACTTCCTTCAGTTTTGGAATACTTTTTTGAGTCACCCATAATATACTACTACGTGTACCATATCCAACGCTTGAGTTGTTAGCAAGTTATTGGGATGGAGACTACCACCCGACAGTTTTCTAAAGTTATTCTCTCTCTATGGAGATACAGATATTTGTGGATTTTGTTCTCTCTGTGACGCATTCCTCAGAATGAGTTACCAATGATCCTATTTGTATTAACGAAGAATAGTAAATCACGTTACTAAATCAAATTGCCTATAAATTTTGTAATTGACAATTTTTGATATTAAAACAAGTCCTGATTGAGTTGTAATTTCAAATTATCATATCAAGACTAACATCGATTGCGAAATTAAATAGTTATTCAAAAATAATAAACTAAGATCATCGAAATAGGAAAGAACAACATTTTTAGGAAGTCGTTTCCCATTTAATTAAGACACAATACCTACATGGTATGTTTTTGAAGTTACCAAAAACAGAGTTTTCCAAGTTCTAATTGAATTATGTCAAGTGGAAACCGGTACCAACATTTGGGAACCGGTTCAGGAGCAAGGATTCGAAGAACACCATTCTGTCTACTGGGAATCGGTTCCACATATTGGCTATCGGTTGTAAATTATAATTAATTCGTGTTAAGTCATTCATCACAAATAAATATAAATCTCATAATCTTAAAACTTCATTATTCTCACATATCTATAATGCATAAATAAATATAATTAGATATAAATATCTCGATCTGTAATTACTAATATCGTAGAAATCAAGTCCAACGTCGAGATCATTTCTGTGAAATGAACAACATGCTAAACTGTAATAGTCAAAACGTGAAAACCGATTTCTCTTTCTTGGCTTTTTACACATATAAACATTATACGTGTTATTTTCATTAGTCGTACATAATTGATGGAGTATATGCACTTTTATAAAGGCAGAGAGATGACCAGTTTTCCTTTTAGTAACATAATTCTACTTTCTATCAAAGTAAGAAATAAGAAAGGAAAACACTTCTCCAATAAGTAATTACTAAAAAGGTAATTATAAGTTAACCAAAAATAAATAATATTAATTGATATCTATTTACTTAGCTACCAAGTAATATGTCATGTGTCCAAATTATGTGAGCCACAATTAAATAAATAATCTTGCATTTTCCCACTTGGCACATATGATAATTTCTGTAGTGGTTTAGTAAAATAGTCATTAGTGTGCACCATAAATTAGATTAAGATATTAAGTTGGTCATCATAAATACCATAGTAAATGAACTACCAATGTGAGTCATGGCGGTTGTATGTCCCTAAATGACACAGTCTCTTCCATGTACCATAACACTAGTAACCTATTCAACATAGTCTATAAATAAGAAGTATCAATAATGATCTAGCAATAATGTCTTTTCCAAGACTATTCCTACTACTACTTATTAAAGCAATACGTACATGTACATTAATTAATAGAAAATATCAGAAACACATTTAATGAGCGCAAAATGTCAAATATATATAAGCACTGTTAAACAATCCACAATTAAAAAATAATCATCATTGACTACATTCAAGACCCATTATTCTAATATATTCCATAAATGTCTTAGGTGGTAGTCCATTCGTTAATGGATTGCAATAATAGGTTGTGTGCTTATATATTCAATAGATATTCGTTGTTTCTAAACATCTTCTTTAATGTTAAAGTATTTCAACTTTAGAATACCTATCATTTTTCATACAAGAAGATCAACAATTGCAGCATAAATTTTCAACAATCTGAAAATGGTACCCATAACTCCAAATCCTGAAATAAATTCAGTAATAATAAATTATAACCTCAAAGCATGCTACTAATTAAAAATTCATAATAGACAAAGTAATAAAAAATTACTTTATACTTTTTCATGATATTGTTCTTCCAGCCAAAAGAAACAAATAACCAATTAAAAAAATGTCTTCCTAAGTGTGAGCATATAATCTTTTGTCACATACCAACTTGTATATACATCAAACTCCACAATATATGCATAAGGAATATTTTTCGCTTCTTTACCTTATAGCTAACTCATTCTTTGGGATTACATTAGGCTGAATTTATCCCCTTTTATATATGGAGCAATATTGGTTGAATAATGTTCCATACCAAATCTTTCTAGAACTCTTTTAATTTATGTTTTCTGAGATAATCCTAAAAATTCACGTGATCTATTATGAAATATTTCTATTACTATCACGTAGGATGCCTTATCCATATCTTTCATTTCAAAGTTTTTAGAGATAATTTTTAGTTTCATATAATAAACTAAGATCACTACTAGCAAATAAAATATCATCAATATATAGAATCAGAAATGTAAACTTACTCCCACTAACCTTTTAGTATATACACTAATTAACAGTGTTTTCCTTAAAACCAAAAGAAATAATGGTATCATTAAACTTAATAAACCATTGTTAAAAAGCTTGTTTAAATCTATATATTGACATCTTAAATTTACAGACCATGAATTCTTTACCCTCTAATGTGAAGCCTTCAGGTTGTTTCATATGAACTTTCTCTTATAAACTCCCATTCATAAAAGTTATATTCACATTCATTTAATGTAAATCTAAATCATAATAAGTTACTAATGTCATGATATTTTAAAAGATTCCTTCTTAGATACTGGAGAGAAGGCTTCTTTATAATCTCTTCATTTATGGCACTAATCTATTTAATAAAATCATTACTGTTAATGGCTTGTAAATATGTAATTGGATTCGTATATATTTCAGTATATATCAAAATCAAATTCTTGCAGATATATCACATAGTTATCGGGAATAGCAGATCTCATTTCTCTTTAAGATTATCTTAATGTTATTCCTTATGATTCTTCTACAATCTATTCATTGGTGACAATCTCATTATAGAGTTGTTGATCATTCAATTGTTCTTCGTTGTTATACGGTTCAACAACTGAAGGAATAATTGTTTTTCAACCTCATTTATGTATACTTCAAGAGTACCTACTACTTGAGTTTTTTCATACAACAAATAGATATATCCATAATGTGAAAAATCAACTATAAAAGCGATAAAACACTTTTCTCCTCCAAAAGATGAAATATCAAAAGGTTTACAAATGTCTGTATGAATAATTTCAAGAAGCTATTTACTTATTATGGCTCATTTCTTTGTGTGTTTGGTTTATTTACCCTTAATACAATCCACACACACACCAAAATCAGTAAAGTTTATATTTAGAAGAATCACATCCTTTACTAATTTTCTTAACATTTTACTAGATATTGACCTAGTCTTTTATGCCACAAGAAAGATAAATTTTCTATTAATTGAGCTATACTTAATTCTAACATTATGATGCAAGATCAAAAGATTTTTTAATAAATAAACTATCAAAATTGAATTTATAAAAATCATCAACAATAATACCATAATTTACAAATTAGAATTTCTTGAATAAACATCATTATCAAATTTAAATGAAAAACCATTAATAAAAAAAATCAAATTATAGGAAATTGAATAAACATAAAAAAATTTAAAATAATTTAAATAAAATTCACTGTCTAACATTAAACATAATGTCACAATGGTTTTAACAAAACTTTTTCTCAATTATCATAAATAAGAAATTCTTATTTGAATTTGTGGTTGTATTGATCGATCTGTGACGACTCTTTTTCGTAACCCTGTTTCAAGGTTTGATATGTGGTACTTGAAGCTTCTTCCTGGTTATTTTGTGAATTGTTTGGATAAACCTCTTAAAAAATTAAAAAGTTTAGTATGTGATGTAAAGGTGCACAAAAAATTGTTGAAATTAGTAAATCAGAGCGAACTAAATTAAACAGTAGAAGAACCTATGTTTGATTCTGGGTCCAAAAGTAAGGAACCATTAGTTTATAGTTCAATTCCAGTTCTAGGTCTATAAGAACCAAATCGTAAACTATATATATATATATATATATTAAATAGGGTAAAATGTAATAAACCTCCCTAAACTATTAGGGTATTGCAAGAAACCCCCCGGAACTACAAAAAAAACCTAAACTGTGTTTTTGTTGCATTTTACCCCACTATAATAGATTCCGGTACCAAAAAAATCAATAGACCAAGTTACCCTTTTAAAAAAGGACATAATTTCAAACGTGATACACTTGGCTTGCTGACTTGGAATGTAAAATCTGAAGAACCAATTAAGGTGATATGTCTCTTTGTTGCAAGCATTATACGTTGACGCATTTTAGAGAGAAAGAGAGGAATGAGAGAAGGTACAGGGTAACATTCCGAGGAAAATGATGAAGAGGAAGAAGAATTGAGAAGGTACATGGTAATAAGAGAGAAAGATGAGAAAAAGAAGAAATTGTGAGCCTAACAATCCTTCAACTGATGAGAACTCGATGCAAAAGCAATAAGAGCGTCCTCTACTTATCGCGATTCTTCAATCTCCTCTATTTATGACCATTCTGCTTACTAGGTATCAACTTGATAATTTCATATTTGTTTTAGGTTCTAGAGATTTATTAATGACCAATACCATCTATGCCCCTTCAAAGTGAAACATACACCACCACACAAACCTACTACCACTACCCCAAACATACACCACCACAAACCATCAAACCCAATTAAACCACACAAACCACTGCCCCCACCCCTACCACCACCATTGCTGCCACCTCACCAACCACAATACTCTTTAGAAATTCAAATAATTCATATTGAACGTGAAACCTAATTGATCGAACCCCACAAACCCACCCCACCACCTAACTTCTGCCATTATCATCGCATATATATATTCTGCTATTTTACCCCAACTATAACGACCAAACCTAGGGTCCGGATTGCTAACCGGGTCCCACCCCGACCCGGGAAAAACTAAGGACAAATGGTAATTATTTACCTTACTATGTGTTAGGAGTCATAATAAAGTCATACTAGACATTTATAATCATAATGGATCGTATAAGAATGGTAACTCCGACTTCTAGTTCATGCCAGAACCCTAGGCTCACGAGGGGTAAAATAGTCATTTCAAGTTAAAATCATAAAATGAGGTTGATGCCAATGGATATTTGGCTCAAAATATATGAATTTAGACTCAAGAATGGCTTAAATTGGGTTAGAAATAGCCAAGTTATGATTGATTGACGTTTGGTCAACTCAAGCGATTTTGACAACATCAAAATTTTTTAAGTTTAAGAAAATCCGATCGATCGGATTGATCTAATTGATCGGACTGAGAGCAGATTTTGGTGGCCTTTCAAAATATTCTAAGTATAGGAAAATCCAATCGATCGGATTGAAATCCGATTGATTAGGCTGAACCCAAAATGTGGACATGGGCTCCCAATGGAGCTTTGGTTTGATCTTACTTTGCAATTATGGTAATGTACACATTCATACAACTCAAAACTTGTCCCAAAGTATCCACATACATGGAAACATAACCAAAATAATTTATGAGCATACAACACGACGAAAAGAAATAAACGCCCTTAAATATGCATTCAATTCCCAACCATTTTATTTCATTCATTTGATATAAAAGCACAATTTAAGATAGTAATTACATGCCTAAAAAAATAGGATTACAATTTTAAGCCATTTAAAACCTTAGTTACAACGTTTTTTTACAAAAATATTGAATCATGGTTCCATTACAAAATAATCATCTTCAAAGTAAGCATTGTTACAAAAGATTACAAAAGATGATTTGATCAACTTCGGCTATACTTGTGGTGGAACTTCATCGACTACTGATGTGTGTTTTTATTTATTAATAATAAATACCACTCGCAATAGAACAAATCCTTATAGGATAGAGCTATGTTGAGGGCGTCGAACCTCAAGGACTGTGGTGGTTTATCAAGTCTTCAACTAATACTATTTTAATTTAGAAAAAAGATTTGATTTGTTGTGTTGTAATAACATAAACAAAAAAATAAATAAAATAAAGGGATTGAGATCAAGAGAAGAAATACTTAGGGATTGACTTCACCACGAACCTCATATTATGGTTAACTGTTCAACCTTGGGAATTCAACATTTATGCATCATATGGAATTAAACTCAATAACATTCGTTTAATTCAGATTTAAAGAAAGATATTTCATGAATTTCAATTAACTATAACCTATCTTCGGTTGGCACGAATTATCTACCTACCTACTTCTAACTAATTTTGCAGTATAGCTCGTCTTCCCTAAGTATAGACTATGAAAACATTCCTTCATGAAAACGTTTGAACACCATTGCATGATCTCCATTCTTATGTCCGATAGGTCTCCACCAAATACCATCCAATAAGAATAGATTGAGTATAATTCAAGAACAATTAAATCTAAGATGATGTATTAATCATTTAAAAACTATTTAATAATTAAAATCCAATTAAATTAAGTCAATTGCCCAGAATCATGTAATCAAGATACATAATATATTAAATTCCCAAAGTACAGAACAATCAAACTATAGTATTCGGATTCGGGCTATATCAATGCCTTAAGAGATGAATTAGCTACTCATGACGATGCAAGATATCATCCGTGTTGTTGTGGTCTTCATCGCAATGTATCGCCAAAACTCCTTTTTGATCTTTTTATTCAAAACCCTAAAAGCCGCTGTGAGAAAGAGCAATGATATGATGGCCGTGTCCTTCCTTTTATAAAAAAATTAACTTCTAATAAGGATTAGATAGGCTTTTAGGTCTTTTGGGGTAATCTGGGCCCATCTGAGATGAATTATGACTGAATTAGAACAAATCCTGCAACTTGAAAATCTGACTTAACAGTAAATCTCGAGTTTTCAGGACAGGGCTCGAGCTTTAAGGCAAAGCTCGAGCTTTTTGGCACAGACCTCAAGTTTTCAGGTAAGAGCTCGAGCTTTCAAGAATGGTGCTCGATCCTATTTCTATACTTAGCTAAATTTCTTTCAATATTTTCTGAAGTGTTTTTTTCATTAATACTTAGAATATTTTTGGGTTTTGTCTTCAACAATGATCGATCCCCTTTGATAGTGCTCGAGCCCTAGGTCTAGAGCTCAAGCTTTTTGGCTCAGGGCTCGAGCTTTCAGGCAAAGCTCTAGCTATTTTGCCTTAGTTGATTTTCTGTCAACAATTTGTTCTGAAGTTATAACGCCATTTTGATATATTTGGAGTGTGAATCTTGAAATTTCTATTAAAGACAAAAACATCATGGTTCGAGTCTTATTTCAATAGTCGCTGAGTTTGCTTAAATTTGGAGTTTTGAGTCAAAAGTTATGCCTAAAATACTGAAGCAAGTCTAGACTTTTCTGAGTTGGGCTCCAAGCTTGCTTCAGATGATCGGCAACGGCTCTGTAAGCTTCGATATCAATCTTTTCATCTTAAAGTCTCGATTTTAACCGTTTCTTTGGGAAAGTACCTACAAACATGAAATAAACATAAATCAGTCTAAAACTGGCTAGAAGTATTACTTTAGGTCTTAACATACGTATATTTAAGGGCTCAAATATGCAATATTCAACGCTCATCACACCCCCAAACTTACATATTACTAGTCCTTTAGTAATACATAACTAAAAGTCACTTTTGTGGGAATCACGGTTGCATTTAGCTTATGCAACAAGCCTTTAAACCCCTAGGTTACCCCTAGTGGACGAGTTGTAGTTTCGTGAGGGTTTTAAGTGATGATACTTAGAAACAAATCAAATCAGTACCTTAATTGTACGGTAAGCTCATTTAAACCTTTTTTCATATCATAATGTCCTAGCAATGCATCAATCAGTCAATAACATCAAGTATAAAGAACTATATTAAACAGAAAAAACCTCAAACTTTCGTTATCATATCAGCAGCCATGGTCCCCACATGTCAGTTTAATCACATGTTTAGCAATCCTGATCCCCAAAATCCTTTTTAAAAGTGAACTCACAATTTTAAACATGTGGCTTACTATCCATATTTATATCTATTCTATGCTATCCAATTCACAAATAAACTCAAATTTCAATCCTCAAGGTATTTTTTCTACTTTTCTACAAGTATGCATTCTTTCATTCATCACTTATTTTTGTCAATAGGATACTGTGCAATGTTCAGGTCTATTAAGCTTTCTAAACTACTTATGTAACAAGTTTTCAGCTAATGACTCCTAAACCAGTTGGTTTTTGGGCATTAGGTGTTGAAGCACCCCTAAGAACCTAATTACTCAAGTAATTTAGGCAACCTAAACCCCTTATGTAACGAGTTTTCAGTCAATAACTCCCAAACCAGATGGTTTTAGGGCATTAGGTGTCAGAACACACCCCTAAGGACTTAATTGCTCAAGTAATTTAGGTACAGACCTAAACTTAACCCTTTTCTTTTTCTCTATTTTTTTTTTATTTTACTTCTTTCACATTGGTGAAGAACTTCTTCCATTTATTGCATATATACCATTTTTCTTTCCCCCCCCCCCCTTTTTTTTTTTTTTAGTATACCTTGGTTATCAAAATTATCAAATTCACCTGCTTATCTCAGTTTAACACAAAACCGAACAAGACTTCAAGTTTATACCCCACAGAATACATGCAAGTGTGAACATATGCAAAGTGAATTATTTCAGAGATTAAAATCATCAAATAGCAATCATCCTAACAAAGTGGACCACAGGCCACCAACTGATTTCAAAAAAATTCAAAAATTCTCTTTTAACATGAATTCGACATATAAGCCATCTTTAACTAATATCAGACTTCATATGGACATCACAACAATCAACAGACTCAAAATCATGCTTAAATAGTTAAGCTGCATTCTCTTATGCACAATATATCAACAGCAAAATTTTAAAAGGCACTGCTTTACCCCCAAACTTAGTGTACACATTGTCCTCAATGTGTGAAAACAGATGTAGAGTTGGAAAGATATTACCAAATACGCAGAACCAACAAATATTATGAATAATAGCATAGAAGGGTAAATGAAATATTTTTGTTTTTCACCATTTTCATTTTCTGGAATTTTTTTGATTTTGTGAGGGCATTTTTGTCTTTTCTCGTTTTACGTGCCCGACACCATGGAGTGTGCCGAGTGTGTTCGGGAGTTGGTTGGGATATTCCATTGAGTTCAGGACTCTTAAAAATATACCGGTTGTCATTTCGGCATTTTTTCGTTCTTCGGGTCGGACGGCCCCGGGTGAGACCCGCTACCGGAATTGTTGCGTACAGGGATTATGATTCAGCCCAATTGGATTTCATTTTATTTTTAATCATTTTAAGTTAATTACAAGTGATGATATCATTTTTAGAATTTTTTGAAAGTCGGAACGATTTCCGGACTCGGGAACTTCTCTTGCTTTTCTCATTTTAAGTGAGGGTATTGTAGTCATTTCCCATGTATGTATATATAGGTGTATCTATTTTGGTGGGAGATATTTTAGGGACTTTGTTGGTATTGCAATAAATGTTAATGGGCAAAAGGGTAACTAACCAAAAAGGTGATCTCACACACATTTTGACAAGTGGCAAGTCATGGACCAAAAATCAATTTTGACCAGCCATTTCATTTCACTCTTCCTCCTCTTGGCAGAACATATTTTCTCTCTCTCTCTCAAAAAAAAAAAAAAAAAAAAAAAAGCCTTCACTTTCTCATTCTATATCTATCTATATGCACTTATTGTCTTCAAAATTTCAAGCTTGCTTTTGGAAAGATTAAAGTGGGATTTTAATGAAGCCATATATGAAGGAGTGATGAGCTTGAGAAGAGCTTTTAATTGAGACCAATCTTATAAGGAGTTAAGGATTTCAAATTTGGGGGTTTTCTCTTCAAAGAGGTAGAGCTTGCCTAATTGTCAAATTCCTTGGTTGTGGTAGTTAATTAGATGTCTTTCCCCTCTTTTATATGTCAATTTGAGGCTAAAAGGCATAATTAAATTTCAAGGTTTTGGTTGGTACTTGAGTTATTGAATTGAGGTGTTTTATATGACTAGATATGTTATCTTGTGTGTAATTGCAAGTGGAATGTTAATGAGTTGCTATGCGATGGTTCATTCATTTTTCCCTCACATGGTTGTTGTGATGTTTTTAGCTATATACATGCAGAATGATCTTTGATTGTTGAAGTAAACTAAAAGAATCAATTCATCTTGCATGATCCCTTGCTCTTGTTTCTATTCATTGTTTGTAAGGCATGTGGTTATTTACCTTGCATGAGGAGTTGCCACTTAGGCAATCTTTACTGAGCCGTTGTGCTCACTCCTTTACTTACTATTTTTCATGGTTTTGAAGTGGCAAAGTGGATGAGACACCTTCACGTGCTTAGACGTAGTTAGGAAGTCTATTTTTGTTGCTACATGTGTTCAAAAATTCAATGTAAATGAATTTATATCATTATATAATGATGTAATTTGATCTTAATAAGATGTGTAAATGTTATCTTATTAAAGTAAGCATGTCCATGGATGTTTTGGAACAGGTTTAAATCAGCTTTTAAGATTTCTACCCAAACCATTGCACATTTTCTCATTTTTAGCAAATTCCAGTAGCAGAAAACCATTTCGCAGAGTCATTCTGGCCTGCCAAAATGCCTATTTCGGCCGACCGATTCATCCAGTAGCTTCAGTTACTATAGAAATCACAACCGATCGACTGGTTGGCTGGCCAACCGGTTCAGGAGGGGTTTACTTCGGCCGACCGAAGCATCACTTCGGTCAACCAAACTGGTGCTGCTTGGTCAATATTGCTTCTTGTTCCGGTATTAACCACCTAGGACCTCGAGATGTTGATTAGAGTTCCTTGTAAAGCATAATTCTGACCTAGGAATGATGTTTTGATACTAGATAGAATAGGATTGACTTAGGTAACCTCGGGTTCGGGTAAGAACCCGGTTAACGGTTCGGACCTACGGATTCGGGTCGTTATAAAATTGGTATCAGACCATTAGGTTCAAAACCTAAGGACGACGGGTAGGGTTGACCTAGTGGGGTTAGAGTTGGATTTAACCTGATTGCATGCTTATGTTGTTATTGTTTGTTTAGTTTATTTAGTTCAAAAGCATGATTAATTGTTATATGCTTGTATACGAGTTGATTTTATAATTTACGAACTCACAAATAAAATAAAGCATGCTAAATGATAAGATGTTTATTGTTATTAAGTTGTTGATTGATTAATGTGAGAGCATTCCTATTTGCTAAAAGTTTACGTGAAATAATTTGTATGATTAATGAAATGGTTATATTTGTTTAAAGTATGCCTAATTGTTTGATGTTAAATGTTTATGTGTAACTGATTATATGATTAAGTTGCCAAATACATGCTTGATTTGTTACATGCTTAGTTGTTAATTGTTTACTATTGATGAAAGCATGTTTAGTTGACTACGTGTTTAATTGTTAAGTGTTTATGATTATTAAAAGCATGTTATACAAGTTTTATTGCAAGTACTTGAGCATGATAGTTATGCATTTGTTTTGGAACGTAGTTGCATGTTAGGGTTTACATTGTGGTCGTTCATCCACTGAGGAGTAGATGTAGGCATAGCTTGTTGGTTTCGTTGTTAACGGGTTTGAGTGTTCAGGACAGTGTTGTATGTTGGGTTACGAATGGTTTTAACCCACGTATGTGAAGGGCTTGATCATTCTTATGCTTGTAAATGTTTAGTTCTTATCAAATGAATAGTGTGAGCACCGTAGCTTGTGGATTGAGCTACTTTATGTATTCTAGTTTTGATCATTTAGTTGTCTTTGTAGAATCGTGTTTGAAGACGACATAGAAAGATGGATCCGAATGCAGTTAGATAGCGAGTAGGTGAAGAGCCATCCCAACCGGACAGGGTTTCCCTGGGACAGGGCCGAGTTAGAGAGGTGGATGATGATCCACAAGTACCGGAGGATGATGTCTTATTTATAAGGGTTGTAGCCTCAGCCTTTCAGAATTTAGCAAGTACTACAGCTCCTCAAGTGGTACCACAATCGGCTATTCAGCCACAGGAGGCAGAGATGGAACGGAACCTTAGGTACCTGCTCCAGTTTAACAAACTAATGAAAGTAGCATTTGAGGGATGTCCAGACCCGTTGGTAACGGACAATTGGTTGGATGAAGTTGAAAAGCATTTCAGAGCAATAGCCATGCTCGATGATCGGTTGAAGATAACTTTAGCTACGTATAAGTTTATTAGCAACGCAGTAGTATGGTGGAAGACCATGACTAGCGCGCATGACATTAACAGTATGAGTTGGGATGCATTCAAGAGTTTTTTCTTTGATAAGTATTTCCCGTAGACTAAGAGACGGGAATTGAGGATGCAATTTGATGGGCTAGAACAAGGTGACATGTCAGTGACTGAGTATGAGAATAAGTTCACTTCTCTTTCACGTTTCGCTACAGATGTGTTAGGGAATGAAGAAGAGAAGACATGGCGGTTTTTGTACGGTCTAAATTGTTTTATTAGACCGGGGGTGACACTTTTGGGATTAAAGAATTATTCGGAGACGGTTACAAGAGCGCTGATGGTAGAAGCAAAAGCCAAAGATTGGTAAGAAAGGAGTGGTATTGTGGGTTCTCAGGAACAAGGTATGAGTGTGTGTACTTTTTGCGGGAGCCAAGACAGGAAGAGGCACAGAGATGCTTCATTGTTTTCTCAGGAGCAGCAAACGGCAGGTGTTACTCCTATTGTTGGTGCTTCTTCAGAGCCTTTTAGGACGAGTATGGTGTGTTATCACTGTAGACAGCCAGAACACTGTAAGACGGAGTGTCCTCTTGATAGACCTAGTTCCGAAGTTTGTTTTTAGTTTGGTCAGTCGGGCCACATAAAGAGAAATTGTCCACAGAGGAGATGAGATATTATTGTGATTGATTATGTTATAACGGAGGTGACCTGTGACTGTGATGTAACGAGGGCGACCTGTGACTGTGATGTAAGGGGGGTTACCTGTGACTGTGTAACGGGGGATACCTGTGAGTGTTGTAATGAGGGATACCTGTGAGTCGTGTCAGTTGTAACGGGGGATACTTGTAAGCCGACTTGTGTTATAACATGGGACACCTGTGAATCGGGTTGTATTATTATCAGTGAGTCGTGTTGCATTATTGTCAGTGAGTCGTGTTGCATTGTTGTCGGTAAGTCGTGTTGCACAGTAGTCTGTTAGTTGTGTTGCATTGTTGTGTGAGAGTCATGTCGCATTGTCATAGATGCATTTTGTCATGTTGTTGCCAGTACGTCGTGTCCTGTTGTAATGGGAGCTACCTGTGAGTCTGGTACAGTAACGGGGGTTACCTGTGACTGTGTAACGGGGGATACCTGTAAGTTTTGTAGCGGGGGATACCTTTGTGTTCTGTAGCGGGGGATACCTGCAAGTTTGGGTATGACAAGAGATGCCTGCACACAGTTGTTCTGGTAATGGGGGTTACCCGTGAGTTTGGACAGGTGCCTGTGCGCTTTGTGTAGTGTGGGGTTCATCTGTGCCAGGATGGTGGACATATCCCGTAGTATGGTTCCAGACTGGGTGATATTGATGATGTTTAGTGTGAGCCCTTGGGGCAGGAAACAATTTGAGATATTTTCTATGAGTTTCAAGTTGTAATGATGTACCAGATGTAACTGTTACGTATTAACGCAGTGATGTATTTGTAAGACTAAATGAGTATTCCCAGACAGTTTTATTTGATGATGATGTGAATTTTGTGAATAGTTGAGCTCTCATTTAATGGTTTTATTGATAGATTAATGACAAAAAGGGGGTTTTATCCATGTTACCATAAAGGTTGTGGGTATGGTTATGACGTTACGTAGTTATTTTGTGAATGGGAGGTCTAGATTTTCGCTTATAAAATTCTTCTTTGGGCAGGATGGAACACGATGTTATATGATTTATTGTCTAACTCTAGTGTTTTAGAAAGGGGCACTGTTCTATTTTATGTATGGATGTTAGGTGTATGAGTTACAGATCGAGTTGTTTTGTCTCTGTTTAGTTCATCTTTCTTAGCATAACGTATGTAAGGTATCGATAGGTGCGTGTTCGATTTTGTTACGGTAGAGGGACTTAATCTTCCTCCTTCTTGTTTTGGTCCTGGAAAGGACTTTGTTGTCTGTGAGTTTCGTATCTCCACAAAGGAGTTGTGCATGTCAGTGGGCGGAGGAACTTTTTAGAGTTCTCTCTTTGTTAGGGACCTGAGTGAGGGTTTAATCAATATCGTTCGACTTACCTTCATGGCAGGAGGTGAAGTCTTGGGTTTTGAAGGATCCGTTTCGAGAGGTCATGACCAATACTGCGTGAGACGCGACTTGTTTACCAGTGTGTACATTTTCTTAGGGTCTTGGGGTTAGTAATGGTATCTAGTAGTAGTGATGTGACTTGTGTATTAAGTATACTTAGATCGTGTGTTGGGAACCGTGTGTCTAGAGTTAGGCATTGAGATTGATGTATATGTATGCTTGAGGATTAGACCTGAAGACAAGAACGATGTTGGTGTTGAGGTCGGATCGACGACGAAATAGTCTGGCTAACCATTTCTCTGAGTCAGTCTTTCCTTAACATAATGTCAGGTCAAAGGTCAACAATCATTTATTTTAGTATGTTTAGTGTCAGACAGAGTATGGTGTTTTGCGTTGTGTATGTGTGGTTGTGCGACCCCATTTTAAAGGGAGTCTTGCTTAGGATTGATGGTATTCTTTGTGCATATTCAGGTGACTTATTATAGAGGGTGGTATACTTGGTATGGGACTACATGTCCAAAGAGCTTCAGTTGTTGGATCAGTTGATCCTTGAGCAATGTTGATGGGTTGTTTTCCAGGTACGTGATGGTACATTTGACAGGTTGAATGATTCTCTTGATTACAGTCGTGGGTGTTCAGTTATGATGTAGTTATTGAAGGTAGTATTTATCAGTGATGGTTTTAAGGATATCTTTAGGATAGCGAGTTGAGCTTGTATGTTGGTTCATTGAGCGGTTTTGTAACCACTGTTTGTGGGCCTTAGGACGTTTGGCGCGGACTGTGTGAGGCGCTACTGGTTGAACCTACCGTGTATGGAATCCAATAGCTTACTGGTAAAATGTCTCGTGTGGACCACGTTAGTGCGATTTTATGTATCGGATTGGTTTTGACCTGGATTGAGTGTGAAAGTAGATGGTTGAGTGTCGTGGTGACTTGGATCGAATGATTCTTTTCATAACGTGTGTTTTGGTATGGATTGACTGAAGCCTTCATTTGTGGATTCAGTACTGACTAGTGGTATGCACTGGTTAGAAGGATGATCATCCTAATGTTCTCAGTGGTTAGGTGTAATATCCCCAATTTTAAAAAGGACAGTCCTGGAATTTTTGTCAATCATTTAATATGCAGTTTAGTTATTTAACTTGTTTAAATTGTTTGTAGGATATGGATTAATTGTGTTTTATTTGCTGATGTGTTTAATAGTTAGTTAATTTATTTTGGTTTGTTTGATTGATATATTCAACTTGTTTTATTTAAGTTTTTATTTTTATTTTTCATTGTTATTTAATTGGATTTAGGTTGGTTAAATTAATGACTATTTATCTAATGGTGGAAATTAATTATTAATGGTGGAATTACGTATTAAATTGTATTATTATTATTTTTTTTACTATATTAATTGAACTTAGGGTTTTGGTTTTATTTATTTTCTTTAGCCGACTTAGTTTTCTCGTATGGCATTAGGACTAAGATTAGGGCAACCTTAATCCTATAAATTCAGGTATTAAGTTCTACCTAGGTTTTTAGAATAAATAAATAAATAAATAAACCTATTCACGTCTGTGGAGGTAGAAAGAGAACAAAGGAGGAATTTTGCAGTAGGAGCCGTCGGAGACCTTAGAAGACGACGTAGAGATTTTGAACAAAAGTTTCAAAGGCAAGTTCTATCTTAACTCTCTCCCTTAGGCTTCGTGTTCTTTGCATACTAGATTAGTTCCAAGTTTATTTATAACATGTTTAAAAATATATATATGTTATCTGTTTCCATGATTAAAGTTTAAATCGTAACTTTTATGCTTGGTAAACTATTTAAACTTGAAACTTTCCTGCACTATTTTCTATTTAAATCCATGTTAGTAAATGTAATAAGGACTTAATAAGGGTGGGAACCTACTGGGATTTAGTTACAGCTTCTAGGAACCTTGGCAGGGAAGTACCGGAGGTGAAAACGACGCCAAAAAAATAAAACACGGAGAAGAGGAGGGAGAGAGCCGACTCCTCTTGGATTGGAGGCGGCTCCAAGGCCTTTGGTGCTGGCTCCAAGGCCATTGGAGGCGGCTCCAGTGTTTAGGGAGCCTGCTCCACTTTGCTTCCCTCAGTTTTTTTTTTTTTTTTTTTTTTTTTGTTCTGTTAACGTGTTTTTCAGTTTTCAGTGAGGAAGCTTTTTGGTTATTGAATTTCTAAGTTTTCTAAGGAGAACAAATACTGTAGTGAATATTTTAGAGGTTGTCCAAAGTAAGATTAAAGTCTCAAGGGACAGAATAACATAAAATTGGACACAGAGAATTAATCGTTAAAATTGTATGGAATAGTTTTATGTGTCTCGGAGACCTGTATGGATTTGGATTTAAATTTCTTAATTATATTGGAATTTTCTATGAGAGCTTGTCCACTGTTAATGACATGTTTGTAGAATAGAAATATATACTGAAAATTTATATTTTTGCTAAAGATTAATTGATGATTAAATTTTAACATTTAGTGCATTAATTTGTTGGACAGAAAATTATGAGTATGATAAATTACTTATATTTATTTAGGATGCCATGGAATTGACTGATAAAATATCTATTTGGGCTCTGTTAATTATATGGAAACTGGGAATAGAGTTGTATTTACAGACATGGTCCTGTGTGGTCAAGTGTTGGCTTTTGTGATGTGAATTCAAGTAATGGCTTTTGTATAGTGGTTTTATTTAAGCATGTTTGTTAATATACTCTAACATACTTAGTATGGAATTGTTGATATTGATATTTATATTGTCAATGCTTTATCAACTGTTGGTTTTATTTAAGCATGTTTGTTAATATACTCTAATATGCTTAGTATGGAATTGTTGATATTGATATTTGTATTGTTAATGCTTTATCAACTATTGGATGGATGGGATTGTATGCACCGGTATGGGACGGTGTCATACTAGGTTTGGATTAGCTCAATTTGCTAAGTCCTACCTATTTTGGAATAAGGGTACGGGTTGTTAAATAAAATCCTTTATATATATATGAGTCGGTGCGGTTGAATACGCCGAACGACTTACTGGATTTCTTGTGGATGGTTAGGAACAGAGTTTAGGTATATTTTTATGATACCGCGATGTCAGCTTGAGTCTCAGCGTCGACGATTAGGGAACATATATGTAATAGGATGCGTAGCTAGCTGTGAGGGTTGAGGTATACCCTGTTTAGGCTTAGGTACTCATGCCCACTCAGGTGCGCTTTGCGTGATGCCTTCTATTCAGGTTGAGACCCTCTTCATAGTCTAGCGAGAGTCCAGTAGTGTGGATATATTTATGTACGGATTATTAGTTATTGTTGAACTATTTAGTATGTACATGCGTATCGAGTCTCTACTTGGATTGTAGTAGGATAGAACTTGTTCGTGGGCCTGACCCACTTTTATTTTTCAGGTGTACGTCAGTTCCAGTCTTGAGTTTGTTCGTATTGAGCAGAGACGGTCACTCATTCTTCCGACGACGTAGGATCTCTCTCCACAATTTAATTATGGATTCTTTCTAGATTTAATTCAATTTGTTTTTATTTATTAGGGGTCCACTGGATGGATTCCCGAGCTGTACCCTTGGAGGTTTTGGAGATGGATTATTAAAATCTTTATTATTTGGGATTTTAAGAATTTAATTTCAAAAGGATTTTATACTTTAGTTTTCATTCAGCTTAAATGTTTATTTCTTAAATTCATTTTGTATTATGTGTTCGAATAAAATACTTTAACTGTCTGATATCTCTCGGGTTTGGGATTGGGCCTCATCAACCCGTGTCTCGGATTCGAGGGGTATCACAGTTGGTATCAGAGCACTCCATGTTTAAGTGTCTATAGGGTGTTTCGTATTAAGACTTCCACATAGCGTTATCTCTTGAATAGAGCTTAAGTTTAGGATTCGTTGTATTCTTTACGGTCCTACTAAATGGTACTAATGTCTGTCTTTCTGTGTTAACAGATGGATAACACTAGAAGAGGACAGAACATACAAGGAACTCGAAAGGAAAAAAAAGCGGCACGTATGCAACAATATCTCTTACGGCGTCAGCAGATGGAGGAAGAGCAGCAAATGCCTGGGTTTCAGGATGACATGGGTCAGTTTTAGGAGGAACAGGAGAATGTTCAGCAGACTCTGGACCAAGTCAGAGATCCAGAGATTCCTCCTCACCTCAATGACCTCGTTGCTCGAGCTATAGAAGCAGGAGTTACGGCTGCACTCCGGAATCAACCACAGATTCAGCAGGCACCTGTACCAGCACCAGTGGTTTAGACGGATTCTTGGGAAAAGGCTAGGAGCTCTTTCACAAAGGGGAGTCCACTTATGTTTTTAGGCTCCACCGATGCGAGAATAGCTCATCAGTGGAAACAAGACATTGAGCGTCATCTTTGCCTAGTTCAGTGCATGGAGGTTCAGAAGCAGATGCTTGCTACCTTCAAGCTAGTTGGGGATGCAGTACAGTGGTGGGAGTCAGTTACCACCACAGAAGAGAGGATGACTTTGACTTATGATCAGTTCAATACTCACTTTGATGAGAAATATTTCCCTTATGCAGTCAGAGCAGCTTTGAAGACAGAGTTCCTTAATCTGGAACAAGGGAACATGACAGTGGCAGAGTATGAGTAGCAGTTCACGCGCTTATCACTTTTTGCTCCAGAGAAGGTGGATACAAAGGAAAAGAAGCGCAACAGTTTCATTAAAGGACTGATGTGGTCTATTAAGCGAGCTATCACAGGGAGTCCAGCCTACACTACCTATGCTCAGGTGGTGGACGCCGCTTTGTAGTAGTATCAATTGACTGTGGACTTCAGACAGGCTCGGGGTGAGAAGCGGGGTGACAAAAACTCTGTTAATCAGTCAGTTGAAAAGAAAAACGGCAATGGACACCGACATGATGACAAAGGCAAGTTCCAGGGACAACAGCCTTGGAAGAAGCACAAAGGTGGTACAGATGCTTACTGGAATGGGGCACCTATTCAGAGGCAGTAGAATGGGGGACCATAGACAGGACAGGGTCAGCCACAGGCTAACCGATAGAGGAGGCCATTTGGTACTTTCCAGGGTAGTTGTTACACTTGTGGAGAGTATGGTCATACTACCAGGCAGTGTCCTAAAGCAGGACAGGGACAAGGACAAGGACAACATGTGCAGGAGAGACAGAGGGCACCAGTGCCATTACCAGCTCCACAGGTTCCACGGATTCAGGGACAGACACATCTGGCTTTACCGGCACCGCCGCAAACTCAGGGACAAGCACCGCAGTAGTTGCATTATGGCAGGGTATACAACCCCATGCCACAGGATGTTCAGGCACCTCAAGCTGTTAAGAGTAAGTTTCATATTCATGGTTTGCATGGACGTGTTTTATTTGATACGGGTGCTACACACTCATTTGTAGCTAGGACTTTTATTACTTTATCTGGGATGAGGACGAGGGTATGCACTAGACCTCAGGGTATTTCTACACCATTGGGCGATACAACCATTTTACATAAGAGTGATGGGCCTGTGACACTAGATATTGGTAGACTCAGATTTCTAACTAATCTATTGGTCCTGGACATGCACACTTATGACGTGATACTTGGGATGGATTGGTTATCTCACTACCATGCCCAAGTTAATTATTTTGATAAGTCTATTGTGTTTGCTGACGACGACCGCTCGTGAACGCCAAAATTGATGTAGTGAATGTGTGGTTCAAGAAAAGCCTTTTAGGTCAAATTTAAATTTATAAAAATCACTACCAACACTACTACTAACGTAGCAAGAGTGAGTAAGGATCATACCAAGGGATTATACGTGTTGGAATTTAACTTTAACTCTAATGTACCAAATGATTGCAAAGAGAGAGATTGGTTGATTAAACTAAGATGCAAGGAAATTAAAATGCAATTCAAATAAACTAAGTTGAGAAAGGGATTTAAGAGATATGAAGAGAGGTCTTAGGGTGTTGGAATCACCACTAAGCTTATGTAATTAACAACTTCCTTTCCATTAATGGGGAATACATTGTTGTGAACAAAATGCGACTACCAATTGCAATATTAAGCATGGACCATCTAATTTATGTATGAATTGTCTACCTAAACTAAGTGTAGCACAACCCATCAATTTTAAGCATGACCCATCTAAGTAGCAGCAATTGTAGCACACATCAATCTAAAGAATCATGGAATTTGCAATAATAAGCCATGGAATATCTAAGCAAGCATAGATTGTCTACCTACCTACAAGCATGAATTAAATTGTAGAATAACCCATCAAGCATAAATATAACCCATTAAATTAATTGACAAACCCATTCAATGAAACCCCATGCTTAGCCATCACTAGATTTTCAATCAACCACACATAGACATGCAATTAATATAGAAAAACTAGTGAAGAGATTAATTCCCAAATAATCACACATAAGACAACACGTAATCAAATAGAGAATTAATAGAAAGAATTAATCCATATGAATCATGTAAGAAATAATTCCTAATTTAATCACACATAGACATGTAAATAACTAGAGAATTAATAGGAAGAATTAAACCATAGAAATCATAGAAATATACCAAGATTCATGAAATTCACAATGCAAGAGCACTAATTACAACAATATATATAAATCCCCAAAAATAGAAATACAAGGGTTTAGATTACACAAGACTTAGGGCTCATCCAAGCCCTAAGTGTAGATCTAGCCAATCATGGAGGAAGTAGATGTGGTCATGAAATCAAGCTCCAAACATGGCTCCATCTTCTTCTTCCTCTTCTTCTTCTTCTTCTTCTTTAAAGCTCTAGAGATGGAGAGAGAGTAGAGCTAGAGATGTGTTCTTGAGATGTGCCTCCACTTTCCTATTTTCTGCTAACCCTAATCTCTAACTTTTTAGAGAGAAAATAAAATTACAATGTAAAAATAAAAAGATAAAAAACTTCTTTACAAATGGGTCTCTTCCCTTTATATAGAAGGTTATTTTCTTAGTCACTAAGTCAGGAATATAGCTCCAAAAAGGTCTAATCCCGTACTATGTGATAGGTAGAATTTTGGGCGCTCACGGAATAAGACAGCTCGCTGGCAGCAATGTTCGGTTGATCAGAGAAGTTGGATCGATCAGAGAAAAAGTTGGATCGATTAGAGAAGTTGGATCGATAAGAGAAAAAGTTGGATCGATCCAACTTGACGATTTTTCAGCATTGGCCTCCTTTTGCTCCAAATCAGCCTCTTTTTGCTCCGGATCATCACTAAGACTTAGTTTGACTCCAAAAAGGCCTTAAGAATCAATTTTTAGCCCATTTTAACATTATTGACCTGAAATAGACAAAAACACAAATAAGTACTAAAACGGGTAAATAAGATAGATAAAGGTCCTAGAACACTCAAGCTTAAGGGGTTTAAAAGTGTAATTTTCAGCGCTCATCACACCCCCAAACTTAAATATTGCTAGTCCTTAGCAATGAACTACAAAGTAACGAAATGAAATGAACAACTAAACAACTATAACTAGAAAGCAATGAAATGATAGCGCCACTTTCGTAGGGAACACAATTGCACTTAGCACATGCAACAAGCCTTTTAAACCCCTAGGTTACCCCTAGTGGACGAATGAAGTCTCGTGAGGGTTTCCAGAAATGATACCCACAAACATTAAGCTCATTCTTTCAAAAGAGGTACCAATATTGTAAACAAGTATTGGGAGAAAACTACCTCAAGTATGCAATTTTTTAACCCTTTCCAAGCAATCTCCCAAAATCTCAACATCAAACAAACAAATATGGTCCTCCACACATCAAGAAAATGATCATGCAAATTAAAACAATTCTAAAATCCTTTTTGAGTGTTCTGGCATCAATGTGTTGCTATCTTAGCCAACTAAAGAATTAATCACATCCTTGCCCTCACACTAGCACACAAATCTAGTACCGATCATCAAGATAAAAAGTAGACCTTTTATTAAAGCTTATTATTCTAGGTGCGTTTATTCTTTTCACTCGATTTTTTATTTATTTATTTATAAAGGATCAAAGATGGAAGCATAGTGCAATGTGTTGATCTCTTAAGCTTTCTAGCGATTCATGAGGTCGAGCGTTATGTCAATGACTCCCAAACCAAACGGATTTAAGGCACTAGGTGTTCAAACACCCCTACGGACTTACAAGCTTAAATCAACTAGGCTACAAATCAAAACAACCTCTATCTAATCATTTCCCACTTCTCACCTTTTGGGAGAAGTCCTCACTTTTTTATTGCTTTTGCAACTTTTTTTTTTTTTTTTTTGGATACTTTAGTCTCGATCATTTCAGATACTTCACAAGTTCATCCCGATCATTTCAGAAGTTCATCCCAAGTTTGGGGGGGCCATGCCACCCACTTCGGATACTTCAGTCTTGATCATTCTTGCTTAGTTGCACTGGTATACTCTTTCCTTTATTCTCTTGCACATTGAGGACATTGTGCCATTTAAGTTTGGGGGGAATGGTGCTTTATAGTGTTAGTTTTAAATTCAAAATTTTGAGCATGACTTGTGTATTTGAGGGATATTTCTATGATTGGTCCATATCTAGCTATGATTTTGATCTTTTGAGAACTATATTACTTAAAATTTAAAAATTGCTTGACTAGAGAGTCCAATACTCCTTGTATGCCTTGTGGATGCCATTTAGGAGTAAATTTTTTGAAAGATTGATATCTTGCTTACATTTGTGGTCCACATCATCCTGATTTTGTGATTATTTTGAGATTCACCCTAGAATTCTACACTAGCACAGGTGCACACTAGCATTCATTTGTGGGGTACATGCTTTGTTGATTATTAAATTGGTTATATCCCAATTAAGCTAGTAGTGCATTGAAAGCTTTCATTCTCGATAAAGGTGGATAATAACCCCTTTTCACTAAGTAGCCGGGATTCTAGCCTCATCAAGCACTAAACTTCTTGCGCCGAAAGGTGGAGGGCCCAAACTTTAGGTTAATAATTGATTTTTTTTATATAAAAAAAAAAGTTGCAAAAGCAATAAAAAGTGAGGACTTCTCCCAAAAGGTGAGAAGTGGGAAATGATTAGATGGTTGTTGTCTTGATTTGTAGCCTAGTTGATTTGAACTTGTAAGTCGTAGGGGTATTTGAATGCCTAATGCCCTAAAGCCGTTTGGTTTGGGAGTCATTGACCTAACGCTCAACCTCATGAATCGCTAGAAAGCTTAATAGATCAACACATTGCACCATACTTCCATCTTTGATCCTATAAAAAAAAAATAATAATAAAAAAATATCGAGTGAAAAGAATAAGCGCACCTAGAATAATGAAGCTTTAATAAAATGTCAACTTTTTGTCTTGATGATCGGTACTAAATTTGTGTGCTAGTTTGATGGTAAGGATGTGATTAATTCTTTAGTTGGCTAAGATAGCAACACATTTTATGCCAGTCCACTCAAAAGGATTCTAGAGTTGTTTTGATTTGCATGATCATTTTCTTGATGTGTGGAGAACCATACTTGTTTACTCGATTTTGAGATTTTGGGAGATTGCTTGGAAATGTTTGAAAAATTGCATACTTGAGGTAGTTTTCTCCCAATGTTTGTTTGTAATATTGGTGTCTCTTTTGAAAGAATGAGCTTAATGTTTGTGGGTACCATTTTTGGAAACCCTCACGAGACTTCACTTGTCCACTAGGGGTAACCTAGGGGTTTAAAAGGCTTGTTGCATATGTTAAGTGCAATCGTGTTCCCTACGAAAGTGGCGTTATCCATTTATTGTTTTCTAGATTCATACTTGTATAGTTGTTTATTTCATTTCTTTACTTTCTAGTTCATTGCTAGGGACTAGCAATATTTAAGTTTGGGGGTGTGATGAATGCTGAAAAGCGCGTATTTAAACCCCTTAAGTTTAGGCATTCTAGTACCTTTATCTATCTTACTTTACCGTTTTAGATTGATTTCGTATTATTTCCATTTTCAGGCACTTATCCCAAAAATAAGATAACTCAGCCAAATAAGAGCTTAATTGAAGCAATTCTGGGATTAAACAAAGAAAAGAGCAAAGTGGAGAAAGAAGGAAGCAAATGAAGCCAGAGGTGGGAAACAGCAAAATTCGATCGATTCAAGTTCAAGGTTCGATCGATCGAATAATGATCGATCTCAGCACTTCAAGATAGATCCAAGCCTAGACCCAAAAGCATGAAGTCCAAAAGTTCGATCGATCCAACACCATTCTTCGATCGATCGAACATTTTTATTCTTATTCAAATGATTGATCCTATCCACAGCTGTACCACCAACTAACCACTTTTGTCCTTTTCCCATAAATATCTCCCAAAATATCCCAGATTTGTCTTTTCCCAAAAAGCTCAACCAGTTGGATCGTTCTAGCCTATGTTTAATGGATCTCAGCCTATTTGATCGATCCAAGTCCAAGGTTCGATCGATCAAACTTCCTCCAGTGCGAAAAAGTTAAATTTTCATCTCATTGAAAGTTGTCCTTTATCCAATCATTAGGGAATATTGTGTGCACAACCCCAGCTCATTTTGGGTGTCATTTTGACCTACCTATATAAGGATAAGGATTGCTTTTTACAAGGGGAGCCAATTTGATTTTCCTATAATCTCTTGGATAGGAAGTTGAGAGGAGGAGGAAGTTAGAGACACCATTGGAGACTCTTTATCAACCAAGGAGCAAGCCTCCTCCATGGAGTTAGCCCTTGAGGGTTGGAGCAACATCACTATGAGTGGCTAGACATCCTCTTGAGGCTAGAGTTAGCCCCAAGTATGCTTTCTATATCTTAATCTTGTGTATTATTGAGGGATTAGTGTTGTAATTAATGTTTTGACCCTTTGATATATTTAAATCTTGCTTATTCAATGATTTATGTGGTTTAATGCTTCCAATTGATCATTTCATTCTATCCATATGTCTATGTATGCTAGAATAAATGTTCATGTGCTTGTCTCTAGATTTTGTGTTATTGATGCATGTCTATGTGCATTGATGCTATAGATTTGGAGATTGTCAAACAATAGTGCTTAAAGGAATGCTCTTATGATTTTCTTGATGGTTCATACTTATTCCTTGATGGATTGTGCCTCTCCCCTAGTTTATTTTCATGCTAGTAGTGTAGATGTAGTGTAGTTGTAGTGTAGTGTTAAATGGGAGGACAATCTATGCTTGTTGTTTGATGATCCAAGCTTTTGAATGCAAGTAGCATATGTCTCTATCCTTGTGTTGTATTTGGATTGTGAGCTTAATGAAAGGATTAATGACTTGTTTTGATCTTTTGTGCCTTTCACATGTTGTTTAGACAATATATGCTTCATTGCTTAGATATATTGTGCCTTTTAAATGATGTTTAGACAATACATGCTTAACTAGTCATCCTTGCTTGTTGAATCAACCAAACACACACACACCAATATTGCAACACACCAAACACACACACACACCAATATTGCAACACACCATTTGCCCTCGTTAATCACTTGACAATGATATAGAAATGCATTGCTTGGTGGTGATCTCTAAACCCCAAGATCTCTCTCTCTTACTTACTCTTAATTGCATTCTTTGCTATCACTTAATTTAATTTAGTTGTTCTTTAATCAACAAACCACCCAATTATTTGATCACTCGACCTACTAGCCCTAATAATGATTCCACGACATTGTTTGATCCTCATAATCCCTTGGGACGATCCCTACTTGCCCTAGCTATATTGATAGTGAAAGGTAGTAGTGGCTTCTATAAATGTAAAACTCTTGGCCCTCGCCTTAATGCACACTCTTAAGCTTGTGGTGTAGCGACAAACCATCAGTTCTTGTGTGATGAGCGCTAAAAAGTGTATATTTAAACCCCTTAAGCTTAGGCATTCTAGTATCTTTATCTATCTTACTTTACCGTTTTAGATTGATTTCGTATTATTTCCATTTTTAGGCACTTATCCCGAAAATAAGCTAACTCAGCCAAATAAGAGCTTAATTGAAGCAATTCTGGGATTAAACAAAGAAAAGAGCAAAGTGGAGAAAGAAGGAAGCAAATGAAGCCAAAGGTGATAAGTAGCAAAGTTCGATCGATCTAAATTTAAGGTTCGATCGATCGAACAATGATCGATCTCAGCACTTCAAGATAGATCCAAGCCTAGACCCAGAGGCATAAAGTCTAAAAGTTTGATCGATCCAACACTATCCATCGATCGATTGAACACTTTTGTCCTTATTCAAATGATTAATCCTATCCATAGCAGTACCACCCACTAACCAGTTTTGTCCTTTTCCCATAAATATCTCCCAAAATATCTCGGATTTGTCTTTTTCCAAAAAGCTCAGCCAGTTGGATCGATCCAGCCTAAATTCGATGGATCTCAGCCAGTTCGATCGATCCAAGTCCAAGGTTCGATGGATCGAACTTCCTCTAGTGCGAAAAAGTTAAATTTCCATCTCATTGAAAGTTATCCTTTATCCAATCATTATGGAATATTGTGTGCACGACCCCAGCTCATTTTGGATGTCATTTTGACCTACCGATATAAGGATAAGGATTGCTTTTTACAAGGGGAGCCATTTTGATTTTCATATCATCTCTTGGAGAGGAAGTTGAGAGGAGGAGGAAGCTAGAGACACCATTGGAGTTCTTCATCGACAAGGAGCAGATTTCAACCATAGAGTTAGCCCTTGAGGATTGGAGCAACATCACCATGAGTGGCTAGACATCCTCTTGGGGCTAGAGTTAGCCCCAAGCATGTTTTCTCTATCTTAATCTTGTGTATTATTGAGGGATTAGTGTTGTAATTAATGTTTTGACATTTTGATATATATAGATCTTGTTTATTCAATGATTTATGTGGGTTAATGCTTCCAATTGATCATTTCATTCTATCCATATGTCTATGTATGCTAGAATAGATGTTCATGTGTTGGCCTTTTTCTCTTAAGTTATTGATGCATGTCTATGTGTATTAATGCTATAGATTTAGAGATTGTCAAAACATTGTACTTAAAAGAATGCTCTTGTGATTTTCTAAATGGTCCATGCTCATCACTTGGTGGATTATGCCTCTCCCTTAGCTTAGTTAGTTTAATTTCATATCATTAGTTTAATTTTAGTGTAGTGATAGCATAGTTGTTAGATGAGAGGACAATCCATGCTAGTTGTTTGATGTTCCATACTTTTGAATGTAAGTAGCATATGTCTCTAACCTTGTGGTGTTTTTGGCTTGTGAGCTTAATGAAAGGATTAATGACTTGCGAGATATGTTGTGCTTTTTACATGCTATTTAGACAATATATACTTAATTGCTAGATATATTGTGCTTTTCACATGTTGATTAGATAATGTATGCTTAATTGGTCACCCTTGCTAACTGAATCAACCAAACACACACACACACCAATATTGCAACAGACATTACCCTCATTAGTCACTAACTAGAAGTGTAGAAAAGCATTGCTTGGTGGTGACCTCTAAACCCTAAGATCTCTTTGTCTCACACTTACTCTTTGTTACATTCAATTACTTAGTTTAATTTAGTTACTCTCTAGTTTAATTAACCAACCAACCATTTGTTTAATCACTCGACCTACTAACCTTAATTGCGATTTCATAATCAAGTACAACTCCAATATATTTATATTGGACGATCCCTACTCGCCCTAACTATATTTATAGTGAAACGTACTAGTGGCTTCTATAAATGTAAAACTCTTGGCCTTCGCCTTAAAATTCACACTCTTAAACTCGTGATACGGCGACACACAATAGTTTTTGGCGCCGTTGCCAGGGATTAGGCAACGTCGTATTTGTGGAATCAATTAGGAATTAGTACTCTTTTGATCGTGTCTTTACTTTGTTTTTATTTTTATTTTAATTACTTATTGTGTTTGTTCATCTTTGATAAGGAGCATTGAGTTGGGAGGCAAGCAAAGGAGCCATCAAGTAATGGAGCTAAGCAAGCAAGGAAAAGTGCTAAAAATAAATAAAATAATTTTTTTTTTGCTAAGCTAAGCTTTAAATTTGGAGTTGAAGTGCTAGAGGACCTTTGTGAGACTTTCTTACTCAATCCCTTAGTTAAATCGTCGGCCCACGTGGAGGCTAGTTTTTAATTTTTTAGGTAAATCATGAACCCGCGTGGAGGCAATTTACTTTTCTTTGCATTGTTATCAAAGCATGGGAATATGGGAACATTGTATGTGGAGGAAGCTTGTTGATTGTTGGTTTGTTGCGAAGGAGGAGTGCTTGCTTGTTTTGTGGTGATTTGTGTGTCATTTGTAGTCTTGCATAGACCTTGTCCTGTCATACATTCTAGGCATTCACATGGAAAATCTAGAGGGTAATCTTGGCTACTTAAGCCCACACTTCATGCAAAACCTGCCTCTTAATCAACATGACCCCGTAATTCAAGCCCCAATTCCTCCAATGGTCCTTCATGATCATTTTAATCTTCATGCATATAATGCACCTACATGCATCCAATTGCCTCCATTTAGAGCACATCATTATGAAATTAAGCCACAAACCATTCAAATGCTCCCTAACTATCATGGACTTCTAAGTGAAGAACCTTACAAGCATTTGGATGAGTTTCTTGAAGTATGTTCCACCGTAAAATATACGGACATGCCGGAAGAGGTTTTAAGACTCAAACTTTTTCCATTCACCTTAAAAGACAAGACAAAGTATTAGTTTAACAATCTTAGGCCTTTTTCAATCATTTCTTGGGCAGAAATGCAATAAGAATTCTTGCAGAAGTACTATCCGGTTTCTAAGACCAATGCCATGAAAACCTCAATTCGAGAATTTTCACATGGGGATGGAGAAACGTTTCATGAGGCATAGGAACGCTTCAATGAATTGTTTAGGAAGTGTCCACATCATGACATGCCCAAATGGCAATTAGTTCAATACTTCTTTGAGAACTTATCGAACAATTATAAGGGTATGGTTGATGCTTCCATGAGTGGCTCATACATTGATAGGCATGAGGATGACATGTGGCGTCTCTATGAGAGCATGAGTGAAAATTCTTTGCATAGAACACTATCATCCAAGAATGGTAGAAATTCACAAGGTAGGAAGAGTGTTGGCTTACATCAAGTCGACCATTCAAATGAAATAGCCGCCGAAATGAAGTCTTTATCTTAAAGGTTTGATCAATTTTTGATTAACCAAAACTCGGCGAACCAAGTATCTTCCTTCCCTAACCATTCTCATCGTGCATAAAATGAAACATGTATGACTTGTTCTAGTGTTCTTCATTCTACTTCTCATTGTCCTCACGGACAAGTGCAAAATGAACCTAATGAACAAGTCAATGCAGCTTTTGTGAACCAAGGGAACAATCCTTATGGTACTCACTATAATCTAAGTTGGAGAAATCATCCGAATTTCTCTTGGAAAAACTAAGGAGAGGGCTCAAACCCTCCCCAAGGTGGTTTTCAAGGGAAGTACATGCCATCTGCACTTCAAAACCAAGGATCCCAAGGTTATAGACCTTATCAATCACAAGGGAATCAATTTGCTAATTCTCATTTTCCCAACCAATCTTTTTCCTAAGGTAATACTAGAAGTCCCACTTTTGAAGAGAAAGTTTTGAATGCTTTGGGCACTTCAGAGGCTAACACTCAATTGCTTCATTCTCACTCTCAATCTATTGCAAAGCTAGAAACCCAAATTGGGCAAATAGCAAGCACTCTCAATGCAAGAGAGAAGGGAAAGATGCCTATTAATGCCCCACCTAAGCAACAATGTGTTGTGGAAACCCATTCCTCATCGGAAGGCCACACCATTGAACATGTTAATGCGGTGACTACCTTGCGAAGTGGTAGGTTGTGGACAATCAAGTTGGAATGTCCAATGAAGAGAGTGAATCAGTGCAACCTCAAGTTGTCACCCGTCCCATTTCACATCCTATTCCTCCTTCATTGTATATACATGATCTTGTAAATGAGAAAGTTTTGAAAGATGTTTTTGAAAAAGAAAATTTGAAAAATGATATTGAAAAGGTTTTGTTGAAAAATGATTTGAAAACTTCTTGTGTTGAAGAGAGTTCAAAAGAAAATTTTGATAAAGTGTTTGAACCAAAAGTTCCATTTCCGGATGCCTTAAAATGATCCATTTCAAAAAACAAGCAAAAGGCAAAAACCAATGAAATCATGGAAATGTTTAGGCAAGTGAAAGTTAATCTTCCACTATTGGATGCAATCAAGCAAATTCCGGCTTATGCCAAATTCTTGAAAGACTTGTGCACCCAAAAGCGGAAGAACAAGAGCCAAGCACTAAGAAAAGTGATTTTGACCGAGCAAGTAAGCTCAATTTTGCAACATAACATTCTTCCAAAGTTTAAGGACCCTGGTTCACCCACTACATCATGCATTATTAGTGATCATATCATTAATCGAGCGCTTCTTGACTTAGGAGCAAGTGTTAACCTTCTTCCATACTCGGTTTATGTCAAATTGGGCCTAGGTGAATTGAAACCGACGTCGGTAGTTTTGCAACTTGCCGACTGATCCATTAAGAAGCCTAGGGGTATAATTGAGGATGTTTTGATTAAGATTAGCAAATTCTTCTTCCCGGTTGATTTTGTTGTCATAGATACATAACCGGTCCCCAATCCTAAGAGCCAAATTCCCGTTATCCTTGGCCATCCTTTCTTGGCAACCGCTAATGCCAACATCAATTGTAGGACGAGAATAATCAAGATCTCATTTGGCCACATTAAGGTAAAGTTGAATATCTTTAATCCCATGCCCAATTCATTTGACAAATATGAAGGAGAAGTTAATGTTGTAGATAAATGTCATGATCTTCAATGTCAAGGAAATGAGCTTTTGTGTAAAACCAAAACTTCCAAAGGATCATCTTCAACCTTGCATTCTCAAAATCTAGTTTCAAATTCTTGCTTTGAAAGGGCATGGAAGCCCAAAGGTTGTGATTGCAAAGATAAGGGACCAAAGGTTTCTTTTGAGCTTAATCCAACAAGTTCTTCAAAGAACCATTTGTTTGGTGGAGACCAAAGCATCTATCACCCCAAGAAGGAGGGGATGCATTATAAGATCTTTGATCCAGGCTACAAGAGCCCAATGTCTTGCTAGAGACGTTAAAGACTAGCAAAGATATTTCGTAAGGTGTCAAAACCCTATTCCTCCCCCATTTCTATCTTTCATTTCATTTCTTGCAGAGTTCAGATACTTGTTTTTGGTGAGGATTGCATGAGCTTTCATGTCATTATTGAGCATTCTGCATAGTTCAATCGATCTCAAACCTGAGTTCGATCGATCGAACTCCTTTCTGCATCCAACACTTATAAAAAATTTTGACCTGCAAAAACTTGCATCCAAATCACCTCTCTGTCCCATCATTCAAACCGACTCTTAGATCGATCATGAGACCTTCGATCGATCCAACTTCAAAGTTCGATCGATCTCATGACTTAACACATAGAAAAATTTTGAGCCTACATCAACCTGCATATTTCACCTCTCTGTCTGATCGATCAAAACATTCCAAGATCGATCAAGAAGTCCTTTGACCGATCCAACTTTCAAGTTCGATCAATCTTCAAGTTCCAACACTTAGCCAATTTTTTGGGCCAAAAACCTGCATATTTTTGCTCTCTATCTGATCGATCGAACTCTTGTTCTGATCGATCTCAATTCTCCATTTCATTGTTTGACTTTGTTTTGACTTTTCAAATTTCAAAAATCCAAAAATATTTTCATTTTTATTTTATTTTATTTTGTTTATTCAAAGATTATATATATATATATATATATATATATATATATATATATATATATATATATTCCAAAAATACTTTGTGAAGAGATCATCAAAAGTTCGATCGATCTAAGATTCTAGTTCCATCGATCGAACTTATGAGCGACAATTTTTAAATAGAGGATAAGATCTCATTCTCCCCTATTTCCAAACCCTAGTTCCTACGCCGCCGTAACCTCGCCCATCTCCTCCATCTCCGATGAGATCTCCATAGTGAACCAAGTGTCGATCTCTCCCTCTTCTCGGATCTTCTTCATCTTCACATTTCATCTCTCTACCTCTCCTCTGTTTGCTTCAAGGTAAGATCTGAGACCTCATTATTGATTTCACACCTCGATTTGTTAAGAGTATGCTTTAAGTGTTTGATCCGTTCCCCTATTCATGATGATTGTTGGCCATGGATGAAGTTTTAAGCTTTTCATGTTTATATGTCCATTTTCGTCTTTATGCCATATCCATTGTAATGAGTTACTTTGATTTTTGGGAGTGTGAGCCATTCTAGGTGATTGTGATTGATGATTGTTGTGGTGATGGGCCCACGAACATGTTTGTGTGGGTCCCGTGCTCCCATAGTCACAGATCTGTGACTTCTCGTTTTTAACAGAACACAGATCGATCGATCGAACTTGTGTCTGAGATTGATCGAAGTTGTGAGATCAATCTCACTAATCTTCGATCGATCTAACTTCTTTTTCTGATCGATCGACTTTCACAAATCTCATACACACACTTCATTCATCTTGTATTCACTACATGCTATCATATCTATGCCCAATACTTGTGATATTCCACATTGGATACATTTCATACTTATATTGCTCAGTATACTTCACATCCTATCACTTGCATAGATTTATGTCATATATGCTTTCTATATCCTATTTGACAAACATGTTTCTATTGTGCCTTCAATTCATTATTCTAGCACTTAATCCCATTACTAGATTTCCTTTTTGCAGACCATGACTAAGAATGACAGTTCTTCCACTTTAGCCACACTTAAGGCTCATGATCAGATATGTCGCTTAGAGGAGCACCTTCAGACTCTGGAGGATATACTGGTTGCCCTTAGAGCTGACATTAGTACCCTTCGTCTGAATATGATGGTTGCCATTCGAGCTGACATTTCTTGCCTCCGTACGGAGATCTTGACTGCCATTGATGACTTAGCTAGGGAGATCCGCGAAGCTCCCTCTGCCTGAGACTCGTAGTCTCTTTATCTTTTTATGCTCTCTATCTATGTTATGTGTCTGCTACACTTGTGATACTATTATTTTTGCAGCCGGGTCTGTCGGCTTTGACACTGAATGTATTACCCTTTATAATTATTTTTCTCTATGATGGATGTCGTATGTTTTAATTGATATATCTGTCCTTTTAATTCCATCAGGTGTATCTCAGTGACTTCAGTGAGAGAGTCCTAACCAATTTTCAGGACCACCCTTAGACCACTCTCATTTCTTTATCTGTTTATCCCATTTACACTTGCATGTCCATTGTGCACTGATTATCCCATGTTGTTATCTGATAAGTTTATCCAAGTGCCAATTTTCAGGACCACAGTTCATCCCAAGTTTAGGGGGGCCATGCCACCCACTTCGGATACTTTAGTCCCGATCATTCTTCCTTAGTTACACTGGTATACTTTTTCCTTTGTTCTTTTTGCACATTGAGGACATTGTGCCATTTAAGTTTGGGGGGATGGTGCTTTACAGTGTTTGTTATAAATTCAAAATCTTGAGCTTGACTTGTATATTTAAGGGATATTTCTATGATTGGTCCATATCTAGCTATGATTTTGATCTTTTGAGGACTATATTGGTTAAAATTTAAAAATTGCTTGACTTGAGGGTCCAATACTCCTTGTATGCCTCATGGATGCCATTTAGGAGTAAATTTTTCGAAATATTGATATCTTGCTTACACTTGTGGTCCACATCATCTTAATTTTGTGATTACTTTGAGATTCACTCTAAGATTCTACACTAGCACCGGCGCACACTGGCATTCATTTGTGGGGTACATGCTTTGTTGATTATTGAATTGGTTATATCCCAATTGGACTAGTAGTGCATTGAAAGCTTTCATTCTTGATAAAGGTGGACAACAACCCCTTTTCACTAAGTAGCCGGGATTCTAGCCACATCAAGCACTGAACTTCTTGCGCCGAAAGGTGGAGGTCCCAAACTTTAGGTTAATAATTGAATTCAAAAAAAAAAAAAAAAAAAAAAAGGAGAAGTTGCAAAAGCAATAAAAAGTGAGGACTTCTCCCAAAAGGTGAGAAGTGGGAAATGATTAGATGGCTGTTGTCTTGATTTGTAGCCTAGTTGATTTGAGCTTGTAAGTCTGTAGGGGTAATTTGAATGCCTAATGCCCTAAAGTCGTCTGGTTTGGGAGTCATTGACCTAACACTCGACCTCATGAATCGCTAGAAAGCTTAATAGATCAACACATTGCACCATACTTCCATATTTGATCCTATATATATATATATATATATATATATATAATATCAAGTGAAAAGAATAAGCGCACCTAGAACAATGAAGCTTTAATAAAAGGTCCACTTTTTGTCTTGATGATCGGTACTAGATTTGTGTGCTAGTTTAAGGGTAAGGATTTGATTAATTCTTTAGTTAGCTAAGATAGCAACACATTTGATGCCGGTCCACTCATTAGGATTCTAAAGTTGTTTTGATTTGCATGATAATTTTCTTGATGTCTGGAGGACCATATTTGTTTGCTTGATGTTGAGATTTTGGGAGATTGTTTGGAAAGGGTTGAAAAATTGCATACTTGAGCTAGTTTTCTCCCAATGCTTGTTTGCAATATTGGTGCCTCTTTTGAAAGAATGAGCTTAATGTTTGTGGGTACCATATCTGGAAACCCTCATGAGACTTCACTCGTCCCCTAGGGGTAACCTAGGGGTCTAAAAGGCTTGTTGTATGTGTTAAGTGCAATCGTATTCCCTATGAAATTGGTGTTATCTATTTATTGTTTTCTAGTTCATAATTGTATAGTTGTTCATTTCATTCCTTTACTTTCTAGTTCATTGCTAGGGACTAGCAATATTTAAGTTTGGGGGTATGATGAGCGCTGAAAAGTGCGTATTTAAACCCCTTAAGCTTAGGCATTCTAGTACCTTTATCTATCTTACTTTGCCATTTTAGATTGATTTCGTATTATTTCCATTTTCAGGCACTTATCCCGAAAATAAGCTAACTCAGCCAAATAAGAGCTTAATTGAAGCAATTCTGGGATTAAACAAACTAAAGAGTAAAGTGGAGAAAGAAAGAAGCAAATGAAGCCAAAGGTGACAAGCAGCAAAGTTCGATCGATCCAAGTTCAAAGTTCTATCGATTGAACAATGATCGATCTCAGCACTTCAAGATAGATCCATGCCTAGACCCAAAAGCATAAGGTCCAAAAGTTTGATCGATCCAACACTATCCTTCGATCGATCGAACATTTTTGTCCTTATTTAAATGATTGATCCTATCCACAGCTGTACCACCCACTAACCACTTTTGTCCTTTTCCCATAAATATCTCCCAAAATATCTCGAATTTGACTTTTTCCAAAAAGCTCAGCCAGTTGGATCGATCCAGCCTAAGTTCGATGGATCTCAGCCAGTTCGATCGATCCAAGTCCAAGGTTCGATCGATCGAACTTCCTCCAGTGCGAAAAAGTTAAATTTCCATCTCATTGAAAGTTGTCCTTTATCCAATCATTAGGGAATATTGTGTGCACGACCCCAGCTCATTTTGGATGTCATTTTGACCTACCTATATAAGGATAAGGATTGCTTTTTACAAGGGGAGCCAATTTGATTTTCATATCATCTCTTGGAGAGGAAGTTGAGAGAAGGAGGAAGCTAGAGACACCATTGGAGTTCTTCATCAACAAGGAGCAGATTTCAACCATGGAGTTAACCCTTGAAGGTTAGAGCAACATCACCATGAGTGGCTAGACATCCTCTTGGGGCTAGAGTTAGCCCCAAGCATACTTTCTCTATCTTAATCTTGTGTATTATTGAGAGATTAGTGTTGTAATTAATGTTTTGACATTTTGATATATATAGATCTTGTTTACTCAATGATTTATCTGATTTAATGCTTCCAATTGATCATTTCATTCTATCCATATGTCTATATATGCTAGAATAGATATTCATGTGTTGGCCTGTTTTTCTTAAGTTATTGATGGATGTCTATGTGTATTAATGCTATAGATTTATAGATTGCCAAAACATTGTGCTTAAAAGAATGCTCTTGTGATTTTCTAGATGGTCCATGCTCATCACTTGGTGGATTATGCCTCTCCTTTAGCTTAGTTAGTTTAATTTCATGTCATTAGTTTAATTGTAGTGTAGTGATAGCATAGTTGTTAGATGAGAGGACAATCCATGCTAGTTGTTTGATGTTTCATACTTTTGAATGCAAGTAGCATATATCTCTTATCTTGTGGTGTTTTTGGCTTATAAGCTTAATGAAATGATTAATGACTTGCTAGATATGTTGTGCTTTTTACATGCTATTTAGACAATATATACTTAATTGCTAGATATATTGTGCTTTTCACATGTTGATTAGACAATGTATGCTTAATTGGTCACCCTTGCTAATTGAATCAACCAAACACACACACACACCAATATTGCAACACACATTACCCTCATTAGTCACTAGCTAGAAGTGTAGAAAAGCATTGCTTGGTGGTGACCTCTAAACCCTAAGATCTCTCTCTCTCTTACTTACTCTTTGTTACATTCAATTACTTAGTTTAATTTAGTTACTCTCTAGTTTAATTAACCAACCAACCATTTGTTTGATCACTCGACCTACTAACCCTAATTGCGATTTCACAATCAAGTGCGACTCCAATTCCTTGGGACGATCCCTACTCGCCTTAGCTATATTTATAGTAAAAGGTAGTAGTGGGTTCTATAAATGTAAAACTCTTAGCCCTCGCCTTAAAATTCACACTCTTAAGCTCGTTGTACGGCTACACACCGTAGTTTTTGATAGCTTAGCTTAGCAATTTTTAGAATTTTTTGCTTTTTACTTTCTTCAACCCATCAAATGAACCAATTTACTTAAACCCCTTAAAAATTTTACAAAAGTATATATTTTAAACAATGCAAGTATATATTTTAAAATTTTACAAAAGTATATATTCTAAAATAGCGAATATGTAAAATAGGATGATGTGGAGAATTTTTTTAGAAAGTTTTACTTGCATAGTAGATGGTACAAGGAAGCTTTCCCACTCTTTATCCCAAAACTGTCCCCATAATCAGAAGTATCACATATGATTTCAAATGGCAATGACCAATTGGGAGGTTGCATGATAGGAGCAGATGATAATAATTCACGTAATTTATGAAAAGTGTCTAGGCATGCTTGGTCAAAGACGAAAGAAGTTTCCTTGGCAAGAAAATTGCACAAGGGTCGAGCAATTTTGCTAAAGTCTTTGATAAAACGGTGGTAAAAACCAGCATGACATAGAAATGAGCGAATTTCTCTCACCGTTGAAGGTGGCGGCAATTCAGAAATAAGCTCGACCTTCGCTTTATCAACCTCTATTCCTCTCCTCGAGATAACGTGACCCAAAACAATACCCTCTTGAACCATGAAATGACTCTTTTTCCAGCTAAGTACAAGGTTAGTTTCACGACATCTCTTGAACACTAGATCTAAGTTTTTGAGGCATGCATCAAATGAGGACCCAAAAATAGAAAAATCATCCATGAAGACCTCTAGATACTCTTCCACAATATCCGAGAAAATTGACATCATACACCTTTGGAATGTGGTGGGTGCATTGCACAAACCAAAAGGCATCCGTCTATAAGCAAATGTGCCAAATGGACATATAAAGGTGGTTTTCTCTTGGTCTAATGGGTAGAGGGCTACTTGATTGTACCCCGAATAGCCATCAAGGAAGCAATAATATTGTTGCCTGACCAATCTCTCTAGAATTTGATCAATGAATGGCAAAGGGAAGTGATCCTTTCTAGTGCCGGCATTCAATTTGCTGTAATCAATGCATACACGCCATGAATTGGCAGTACGCTTAGAGATTTCCTCACCCTTTGTATTCTCAACCACCGTAATCCCTGATTTTTTGGGAACTACTTGAGTTGGACTCACCCATTTGCTATCGGAGATTGAGTAAATGATTCCGGCATCCAAGAGTTTGACAACTTCCTTCTTAACTACTTCCTTCATGTTTGGATTAAGTCTCCTTTGGGCATCCCTAAAGGGTTTTACATCATCTTCCATAAGTATGCGATGCATACAAATAGAGGGGTCAATTCCCTTAAGATCCGCCACACTCCTAACTATGGCTTCCTTATTTTCTTTAAGCATACTTAAGAGAGCATCTTCTTGGTCTTTTTCAAGACTTGAAGAAATGATAACTGGAAGAGTCTCTTTCGGTCCTAAGAATGCATACTTGAGATTGGAAGGTAGAGTTTTAAACTCAAGAATTGGTAGAGAGACTAAAGATGAGACCGGTGGAGTGCTAGAGAGTGGAGGAAGAGGTTCTATTGGAGTTTTCCAAGATGGAAAATCTAAGCTTGCAACAGATTCCATGAGATTGCTTACTTCATTCACTGAATTTTCATCATCAAATCCACAACTTCCATACATTTCAAGAAGGCAAGAGGCTAGAGGATCATCGGATAAAAGAGATAAAAGACTATCCTCAATTGGTTATTTCATTAGCATCGTTGGAATCGATTCCTCAACAACCTCATCTAACACATCTACAAGGCAACACTCATCTTCATCCATGGGATGTCGACTTGCATGGAAAACATTAAGTTTGATCATCATATTGCCAAAAGAGAGGTCTATAATCCCGAATCTACAATTAATTGTTGCATTTACGGTGGTAAGGAATGGTCTTCCCAAGATGATTGGGGATGTGGTTAGAGGGATTAGCAACCGGTTCGGTATCAAGAACTACGAAATCAACCAGATAGTAGAATTTATCTACCTTGATAAGAATGTCCTCAACCATGCCCCTAGGTGTTTTGACGGATCGATCGGCCATTTGAAGCACCACCGAGGTTAGCTTCAATTCATTCAACCCTAATTGGACATATACAGAGTAAGGCATCAAATTGACACTTGCACCTAAGTCAAGAAGAGCTCTACGAATTTCATGAGTTCTAATTACACAAGAAATAGTCGGAGCACTGGTATCTTTGAACTTAAGTGGAGTGTTTTGTTGAAGAATGGAGCTCACTTTCTCCATGAGGAACACTTTTTTAGGGCTTGGTCCCTTGCTCTTCCTCTTTTGTGTGCAAAGATCTTTCAAGAATTTTGTATAAGGTGGATTTGCTTAATGGCATCCAAAAGAGGAAGATTGATATTGACTTACTTAAAAATTTCCATCATATCATGTGCTTTCCCGTCTTGCCTCCCATGAGGCGAAGTTTCTTTTAGAGCATAAGAGAATGGAGCTTTTGGCTCACAAGACTTTGTAATTTGAGAGGATGATGGAGAAGATTGAGAATTCCGGTTATGAACATTTTCATTTAAAGGAGTAGGAATGGAATTGGAAATTGGATGGGTGACAACTTTAGGTTGCTTCGATTCACTATCTTCCTTTGGTAGCTCAACCCTATTGTCCACTTGCTTACCACTTCTCAAGGTAGTGATGGCTTGTGCTTGAGCTTGGGAAAAATACCCCGATGTAGGGTTTGCTTCCACACAAAATTGGGCCTTTGGATTCCTCTTGGGTTGATTAGGCAACTTCCTAATTTCTCTTGCATTTAATGCATTAGCTATGGTCCCAATTTGGGATTCAAGCTTTGATATAGATTGAGAGTGGGAACGCAACAAGTTGGTATCCTTTTCTAAGCTACCCAAAGCCATCAAAACCTTGTCCTCAAATGTGAAATTACTAGAAAGTGCTTGAGGATAATGAAAGCCAACTTGGGAATCATACATTTGAGGATGTGAGAAGTCATTCATTCTTTGATGATGGAAAGAAGAAGAAACAAACCCTTGAGAATGTCCATTTCTTTTATGAGGTGGAATGTATTTTCTTTGAAGATTTTTAGCTTGATAAGGGCTTTCATTCCACAATGGAACATATGCTTTTAAATAAGGGTGAGCAAATGTGGCATTAACTTGTTCAAAATGTTCATTAACAACATGTCCATGGGGACAATTAAAAGTAGTATGTAAAACACTTGAACATGTCATGCAAGGCTCACAAAGAAGAGTTGTATGATGAAAAGGAGACACACTGGTAGCCGGTTTTTGATTCAACAAAAATTGATCAAGTTTTTGAGAAAGATTTTTAACCTCGGCTACAATTTCCCTTGAATTTTCAATTTGACACACTGTTACACTTTTCTCCTTTTTAGTAAAACCATGATCAAGCCGAGAAGTGTAATATTTGTGCAAAGAATTTTCACTCATTTTTTCAAAGAGGTGCCAAATGTCATCTTCATGTTTTCCAAAATATGAACCTCCATATAAGGTATCAGCTATGTCCTTTTGCATGTCGGATAGGCTTTGATAGAAGTATTGGACAACTTGCCATTTTGGAATACCATGGTGTGGACACTTTCTTAGCAAGTCATTCAATCTCTCCCAAGCCTCATGCAACAACTCTCCTTCTCTTTGAGAAAATTATCTAATTGTAGCACACATTACATTGGTCAAACTTACGGGGTAAATTTTTTTTAAAAACTCATTTTGCATTTGTGCCCAAGATGTTATTGAACTCACCCCTAAAGTATTGAACAATGCTTTGCCTTATTTTTAAGTGTGAAAGGGAAGAGGAGTAATTTAAGAACTTCCTCCGGGACATCCATATACCTCACAGCGGAACATAATTCAAGAAATTCATTAAGATGCCTATATGGTTTCTTTTTATCCAAGCCATAAAAGAGTGGACACATTTGAATGGTCTCAGGCTTGATTTCATATTGATTAGCCTTAAAATTAGGCAACACAATGCAAGTAGGTGCATGGTATGCATGAAGATTATAATGATCACGAAGAACCATTAGAAGAATTGGGGCTTGCATTCCGGGGTCATGTTGATTAAGAGGTAGGTTTTGCATGAAGCGTGGGCTTAAGTAGCCAAGATTACCCTCAAGATTTTCCATGTGAATGCCTAGAATGTATGACAGGACAAGGTCTATGCAAGACTACAAATGACACACAAATTACCACAAAACAAGCAAGCACTCCTCCTTCGCAACAAACCAACAATCAACAAGCTTCCTCCACATACAATGTTCCCATACTCCCATGCTTTGATAACAATGCAAAGAAAAGTAAATTGCCTCCACTCGGGCTCACGATTTATCTAAGAAATTAAAAACTAGCCTCCACGTGGGCCGACGATTTAACAAAGGGATTGAGTAAGAAAGTCTCACAAAGATCCTTTAGCACTTTAACTCCAAATTTAAAGCATAGCTTAGCAAAAAAAAAATTTATTTTATTATTTTTAGCACTTTTCCTTGCTTGCTTAGCTCTTTTACTTGATGGCTCCTTTGTTTGCCTCCTAGCTCAATACTCCTTCTCAAAGATGAAAAAATACAATAAGTAATTAAAAGAAAAATAAAAACAAGTAAAGACACGATCAAAATAGTACTAATTCCTAATTGATTCCACAAATACGACGTTGCCTAATCCCCGGCAACGGCGCCAAAAACTATGGTGTGTCACTGCACCACGAGCTTAAGAGTGTGAATTTTAAGGCGAGGGCCAAAAGTTTTACATTTATAGAAGCCACTACTACCTTTCACTATAAATATAGCTAGGGCGAATAGGGATCGTCCCAAGGGATTGGAGTCGTACTTGATTGTGAAATCGTAATTAGGGTTAGTAGGTCGAGTGATCAAACAAATGGTTGGTTGGTTAATTAAACTAGAGAGTAACTAAATTAAACTAAGTAATTGAATGTAACAAAGAGTAAGTGAGAGAAAGAGAGATCTTAGGGTTTAGAGGTCACCCCCAAGCAATGTTTTTCTACACTTCTAGCTAGTGACTTATGAGGGTAATGTGTGTTGCAATATTGGTGTGTGTGTGTGTTTGGTTGATTCAATTAGCAAGGGTGACCAATTAAGCATACATTGTCTAATCAACATGTGAAAAACATAATATATCTAGTAATTAAGTATATATTGTCTAAATAACATGTGAAAAGCACAACATATCTAGCAAATCATTAATCCTTTCATTAAGCTCACAAGCCAAAAACACCACAAGGTTAGAGACATATGCTACTTGCATTCAAAAGTATGGAACATCAAACAACTAGCATAGATTGTCCTCTCATCTAACAACTATGCTATCACTACACTACAATTAAACTAATGACATGAAATTAAACTAACTAAGCTAAGGGAGAGGCATAATCCACCAAGTGATGAGCATGAACCATCTAGAAAATCACAAGAGCATTCTTTTAAGCACAATGTTTTGACAATCTCTAAATCTATAGCATTAATACACATAGACATGCATCAATAACTTAAGAAAAACAGGCCAACATATGAACATCTATTCTAGCATACATAGACATATGGGCAGAATGAAATGATCAATTGAAAGCATTAAACCACATAAATCAATGAATAAACAAGATCTATATATATCAAAATGTCAAAACATTAATTACAACAATAATCCCTCAATAATACACAAGATTAAGATAGAGAAAGCATGCTTGGGGCTAACTCAAGCCCTAAGAGGATGTCTAACCACTCATGGTGATGTTGCTCCAACCCTCAAGGGCTAACTCCATGGTTGAAATCTGCTCCTTGTTAATGAAGAACACCAATGGTGTCTCTAGCTTCCTCCTCCTCTCAACTTCCTCTCCAAGAGATGATATGAAAATCAAATTGGCTACCCTTGTAAAAAGCAATCCTTATCATTATATAGATAAGTCAAAATGACACCCAAAATGAGCTGCGGTCGTGCACACAATATTCTCTAATGATTGGATAAAGGACAACTTTCAACGAGACGGAAATTTAACTTTTTTCGCACTGGAGGAAGTTCGATTGATCGAACCTTGGACTTGGATCGATCGAACTGGCTGAGCTTTTTGGAAAAAGACAAATTCGAGATATTTTGGGAGATATTTATGGGAAAAGGACAAAAGTGGTTAGTGGGTGGTATAGCTGTGGATAGGATCAATCATTTGAATAAGGACAAAAGTGTTCGATCGATCGAAGGATAGTGTTGGATCGATCGAACTTTTGGACTTTATGTTTTTTGGTCTAGGCTTGGATCTATCTTGAAGTGCTGAGATCGATCATTATTCGATCGATCGAACCTTGAACTTGGATCGATCGAACTTTACTACTTGTCACCTTTGGCTTTATTTGCTTCATTCTTTCTCTACTTTGCTCTTTTCTTTGTTTAATCCCAGAATTACTTCAATTAAGCTCTTATTTGGCTGAGTTAGCTTATTTTCAGGATAAGTGCCTGAAAATAGAAATGATACGAAATCAATCTAATACGGTAAAGTAAGATAAATAAAGGTACTAGAATGCCTAAGCTTAAGGGGTTTAAATACGCACTTTTCAGTGCTCATCACACCCCCAAACTTAAATATTGCTAGTCCCTAGCGATGAACTAGAAAGTATAGGAATAAAATGAATAACTATATAACTATGAACTAGAAAACAATAAATGGATAACGCCACTTTCGTAGGGAACACGATTGCACATGCAACAAGCCTTTTAAACCCCTAGGTTACCCCTAGTGGACGAGTGAAGTCTTGCGAGGGTTTCCAGAAATGGTACCCACAAACATTAAGCTCATTCTTTCAAAAGAGGCACCGATATTGCAAACAAGTATTGGGAGAAAACTACCTCAAGTATGTAATTTTTCAACCATTTCCAAGTAATCTCCCAAAATCTTAACATTAAGCAAGCAAATATGGTCCTCCACACATCAAGAAAATGATCATGCAAATCAAAACAACTCTGGAATCCTTTTAAGTGGACTAGCATCAAATGTGTTGCTATCTTAGCCAACTAAAGAATTAATCACATCCTTACCCTTAAACTAGCACACAAATCTACCACCGATCATCAAAACAAAAATTGGACCTTTTATTAAAGCTTCATTGTTCTAGGTACGCTTATTCTTTTCACTCGATATATATATATATTTATATATATAGGATCAAAGATGGAAGTATGGTGCAATGTGTTGATCTATTAAGCTTTCTAGCGATTCATGAGGTCGAGCGTTAGGTCAATGACTCCCAAACCAGACGTCTTTAGGGCATTAGGCATTCAAATACCCCTACGAACTTACAAGCTCAAATCAACTAGGCTACAAATCAAGACAACAACCATCTAATCATTTCCCACTTCTCACCTTTTGGGAGAAGTCCTCACTTTTTATTGCTTTTGCAACTTCTTCTTCTTTTTTTTTTTTTTTCTTTTTTTTTTTTGAATTTAATTATTAACCTAGAGTTCAGGCCCTCCATTTTTCGGCTTGAGAAGTTCAGTGCTTGATTAGACTAGAATCTCGGCTACTTAGTGAAAAGGGGTTATTATCCACCTTTATCAAGAATGAAAGCTTTCAATGCACTACTAGTCTAATTGGAATATAATCAATTCAATAATCAACAAAACATGTACCCCACAAATGAATGCTAGTGTGCGCCTGTGCTAGTGTAGAATCCTAGAGTGAATCTCAAAGTAATCACAAAATCAAGATGATGTGGACCATAAGCGCAAGCAAGATATCAATCTTTCGAAAAATTTACTCCTAAATGGCATCCATAAGGCATACAAGGAGTATTGGACTCTCAAGTCAAGCAATTTTTAAATTTTAAGCAATATAGTCCTCAAAAGATCAAAATCATAGCTAGATATGGACCAATCATAGAAATATACCTTAAATACACAAGTCATGCTCAAGATTTTGAATTTATAACAAACACTACAAAGTACCATTCCCCCCAAACTTAAATGGCACAATGTCCTCAATGTGTAAAGAGAACAAAGGAAAGAGTATACCAGTGCAACTAAGCAAGAATGATCGGGACTGAAGTATCCGAAGTGGGTGGCATGGCCCCCCCAAACTTGGGATGAACTGTGGTCCTGAAAATTGGCACTTGGATAAACTTATCAGATAACAACATGGGATAATCAGTGCACAGTGGACATGCAAGTGTAAATGGGATAAACAGATAAAGAAATGAGAGAGGTATAAGGGTGATCCTGAAAATTGGGTTGGACTCTCTCACTGAAGTCACTGAAAAACACCAAATGGAATTAAAAGGACAGATGTATCAATAAAAATATACGACATCCATCATAGAGAAAAACAATAATAAAGGGTAATACATCCAATGTCAAAGCCGACAGACCCAGCTGCAAAAATAATAGTATCACAATTGTAGCAGACACATAACATAGATATAGAGCATAAAAAGATAAAGAGACTGGGAGTCTCAGGCAGAGGGAGCTCCGCGGATCTCCCTGGCTAAGTCATCAATGGTAGTCAAGATCTCCGTACGGAGGCGAGAAATGTCAGCTCGAACGGCAGCCATCATATTCAGACGAAGGGTTCTAATGTCAGCTCTAAGGGCAACCAGCATATCCTCCAGACTCTGAAGGTGCTCCTCTAAGTGACATATCTGATCATGAGCCTCAGGTGTGGCTGAAGTGGAAGAACTGTCATTCTTAGTCATGGTCTGCAAAAAGGAAATCTTGCAATGGGATTAAGTGCTAGAATAATGAATTGAAGGCACAATAGAAACATGTTTGTCAAATAGGATAGACAAAACATATATGGCATAAATCTATGCAAGTGATAGGATGTGAAGTATGCCAAGCAATATAAGTATGAAATGCATCCAATGTGGAATATCACTGGTATTGGGCATAGATATGATAGCATGTAGTGAATACAAGATGAATGAAGTGTGTGTATGAGATCTGTGAAAGTCGATCGATCAGAAAAAGAAGTGAGATCGATCACAAAAGTTGGATCGATCGAAGATTAGTGAGATCGATCTCACAACTTTGATCGATCTGAGACATAAGTTCGATCGATCGAACTGTGTTCTGTGAAAAACGAGAAGTCACAGATCTGTGATTGTGAGAGCACGGGACCCACACAATCATGTTCGTGGGCCCATCACCACAACAATCATCAATCACAATCACCTAGAATGGCTCACACTCCCAAAATCAAAGTAACTCATTACAATGGATATGGCATAAAGACAAAAATGGATATATAAACATGAAAAGCTTAAAACTTCATCCATGGCCAACAATTATCATGAATAGGGGAACGAATCAAACACTTAAAGCATACTCTTAACAAATCGAGGTGTGAAATCAATAATGAGGTCTCGGATCTTACCTTGAAGCAAAGAGAGGAGATATGGAGAGATGAAATGTGAAGAGGAAGAAGATCCAAGAAGAGGGAGAGATCGACACCTGGTTCACTATGGAGATCTCACCGGAGATGGGCGAGGTTACGGTGGCGTAGGAACTAGGGTTTGGAAATGGGGGAGAATGAGATCTTATCCTCTATTTAAAAACTGTAGCTCATAAGTTCGATCGATGGAACTAGAATCTTAGATCGATCGAACTTTTGATGATCTCTTCACAAAGTATTTTTGGAATATATATATATATATAAAATCTTTGAATAAACAAAATAAAATAAAATGAAAATGAAAATATTTTTAGATTTTTGAAATTTGAAAAGTCAAAACAAAGTCAAACAATGAAATGGAGAATTGAGATCAATCAGAACAAGAGTTCGATCGATCAGACAGAGAGCAAAAATATGCAGGTTTTTGGCCCAAAAAATTAGCTAAGTGTTGGAACTTGAAGATCGATCGAACTTGAAAGTTGGATCGGTCGAAGGACTTCTTGATCGATCTTGGAATGTTTCGATCGATCAGACAGAGAGGTGAAATATGTAGGTTGATGCAGGCTCAAAATTTTTCTAAGTGTTGAGTCATTAGATCGATCGAACTTTGAAGTTAGATCGATCGAATTCTTGACGACGCACCACGAATATTAAATTTATAATGTAGTAGTTTAATTTGACGACGGCCGCTCGTGAACGCCAAAATTGATGTAGTGAATGTGTGGTTCAAGAAAAGCCTTTTAGGTAAAATTTAAATTTATAAAAACCACTACCAACACTACTACTAACGTAGCAAGAGTGTGTAGGGATCGTCCCAAGGGATTATACGTGTTGGAATTTAACTTCAACTTTAATGTACTAAATGATTGCAAAGAGAGAGATTGGTTGATTAAACTAAGATGTAAGGAAATTAAAATGCAATTAAAATAAACTAAGTTGGATAGGGATTTAAGAGATATGAAGAGAGGTCTTAGGGTGTTGGAATCATCACTAAGCTCATATAATTAACAACTTACTTTCCATTAATGGGGAATACATTATTGTGAACAAAATACGACTACCAATTGCAATATTAAGCATGGACCATCTAATTTATGTATGAATTGTCTACCTAAACTAAGTGTAGCACAACCCATCAATTTTAAGCATGACCAATCTAAGTAGCAACAATTATAGCACACATCAATCTAGAGAATCATGGAATTTGCAATAATAAGCCATGGAATATCTAAGCAAGCATAGATTGTCTACCTACCTATAAGCATGAATTAAATTGTAGAACAACCCATCAAGCATAAGTATAAACCATCAAATTAATTGACAAACCCATTCAATGAAACCCCATGCTTAGCCATCACTAGATTTTCAATCAACCACACATAGACATGCAGTTAATATAGAAAAACTAGTGTAGAGATTGTTGACCTTAAGGATTTCATCCAATGACAATGTAGGTGTTTTGATGATAACAAACCATTAATGGTGTTTAAGGACTAATGTTTACATTGAGTGTTATATAGATTATTCACATTCAAAGAATGACTTCAATGAAGCACCAAAGATCATTCAAAGTATTCCATTACTCAAGATCACATAAAGGAAAGAAATGGATACAATGAAGACATGAAGTTGCAAGGAACAAAATGCAATGTCCAAAGGTAACTTGGACTTCAAAGATCACACAAAGCATTTCAAAGAAAGAAAGCAAGTCTTCATCAAGCCTAAACGATCATGGTCAAAGAATGAAGAAAAGGGTAGATAGGATGGTGAGAGCTTAAGATTCAATGTCAAAGTACATTTGAATATTTTTTGAAGCTCAAAATTATAGGACCATGCATATCATATATCATTCATATGCTCCTATGACCATTAGCAATAGACTAGGAACTTCATTTATATATATATTGTCATATGAAATCTTTGCTAAGAAAGAGTTAGTTAAAGTTTGATAAGCTTTGAAAGAACTCATTTTTTAAGCTAGAAATTCTAGGACCATGCACATTAATCATTATATTTATTTTGGTCTCTAAAAAGAAAAGGAAAAGGCATTGAATTAATTTTTCATCTTTAAAGCCTTTGTTGCCAAAATTTGGTAAATAACTCTTGGACACAATGCACTTGAAATTTATCATCTTCATATGTCCCAAGACTCTTAGAAATAGGCCTTGAACTTAATTGAATCATTCATCAAAGTCCTAGGTGCTAGAAAGATGGATATCTCAAAAGAAGCTATTTTCAGCTTAGAAAATTTCAGACCAGCTTGCACTAAAACTGCTATAACTATTTGTGTAGTTGGAATTTTTACACAAGGCCAGTGGCATTGGAAAGATGACTTCGAGCCCTTGAGTTTAGACTCAAATTTCACCTAAAAAGGATTTGAATTGAGAGAGATATAACCATCACAAGATGACTGATTCTGCTCTGCGAACATTCTGACCAGGTTGCACTAAAATGGCCATAACCATTTCTGTGTTTAGAATTTTTGAGCAAGGCTAGTGGCATTAGAAAGCTTACTTCAAGGTAATAAAGAGACGGATCACTTGTTTACAAGAGACGGCTCTTTCTAAGGAATAAATGAACAAAGAGACGGCTCACTTGTTTTAAGAGCAGGCTCTTTCTGGGTTTTGAATTGCAACGGAATTATTTTCATTAAATGTTTCCCAACAACCTGTAACAGCTATATTGAGTCTCAAAATTCTATAAATACAGAGGGCTAGCATGCTAAATAAACTACCATTGTTGAGAGACATTATATTGCATCAAAGAGAGCTGTTGTTCTCATATCTTCTCTTCTTCTCTCTCATTTCACGCTTATTCTATTTTGAGAGATTCAATCAAGCATTCAAAGGGCTTTTGCTCTTATTTGAATCCTTATAGAGTTTGTGCTTTATTATTCACTTGAGAGATTATAAAAGCTTACATTCTTCACTTATATCATCTTCTCTCAGTCATATCATTTATAGAGTTTGAGCTTCACTTATATTCTTATATACTCTAGTTGAGAGCTAAAGTTTGTACATCAATCTTTGAGAGATATTTCTTGTGAGCTTGCACTTGTATATCTATCTTGAGAGAGATTCAATCTTGTATTTCAATTACAATATTTTCTACAAACTTATAAGGGTTGGTGTGACCTAAAAGAAGCCTAGGAGAAGGGTGTTCTCCTAGCAAGGAAAAGAAGCAAGGTCTTGCTTCATGTAAAGGTTTGCTCTCCACCCGCAAGGAGAAGCTATATTGGATTGGGAAGTCTTAAGAGGGATCTTGAGCCGAGGAATAGGAGTTTCCGAACCTCGCAAAAATCGCCGTGTTGTAGTTTGCAATTTCTCTTCCCTTTTCTCTTTTATAATTATGCTTTAATTGCTTATTCCATATCTTGATCTCATATCTTGATTATTACATAATTACTTAAATTGTTGAATAGAAATTGTATTTCTATATATTGCGAAAATTGTCCATTGTTTGGCATTGACTCTATTCACCCCCCCTCTAGAGTCAATTCTTGGGCAACAATTGGTATCAGAGCCTAACTCTAATTAAAGGACTTAATCGTCTTAGAGTACGATCATGGCCAACAATGGTAGTATCACACACTTAAAAGGACAATCCAATGATCAACCTCCTTGTTTTGATGGAAATGATTATATCTATTGGAAAATTAGAATGAAAGCCTTTCTAAAAAGTATTGATATTGATTTATGGAAAGTTATTGAAATTGGTGATCATATCCCAACCAAAGTTATTGAAGGGAATGAAAATCCTAAATCAAAAAGTGAATGGGATGAAAATGATCATAGATTAGTTCAATGTAATGCTTTAGCCACATGTTATCTTTATTGTGCATTAATCAAAAATGAGTTCAACAAAATTATCTTTTGTAAAACGGCTAAAGAAATTTGGAACTCACTTGAATTAGCATATGGAGGATCAATTCGTGGTAAGGAATCATATATGCCTATGCTTATTGAAAAAGACGTGTCTTCCATCATAAATGAAAATGAATCAAGTAGTGAGATGCATTCTAGTTCTACTAACATTACTAATCATTTGAACCTTCTTAGTAGAACTTACTCTTCTTCCTATAGTGAAGAAAATGAAGCAACTCAAAAGATGAGTATAGTTCTCCAAGCATCTAGCAGAGAAGCAAATGGCATCAAAGAGTTGGACAAACTTTGTCTCATGGCCAATGAAGATGAGGTAGATTCTAATCAGAAATTTTTTGATTTAGAAGCCTCTTATAATGAACTAGTTGATGCACACAATGAATTACTTGATGCATTTAAAGAGTTACAAAGTGTGCTAGAAAAGGTGCTTGTAAAATGTGCTTCATTTAAAAAGGAAAACCTTGATCTCTCTCAAAGACATGAAAAAGTTCAAATGGAAAATGACTCTCTGAAAAAGGAAAATCATTATCTTGTGCAAGAATTAGAAAAGATTCAAATTAAAAATGAGTCTTTAAAGAAAATCATTGATGATCAAAATGACATTTTAGTAAAGTGTACCAAAGAAAAGGAACACTTGAGTACTATGCCTAGTAATCAAAGAAGTGTCTTTTACAAAAATGAGATTGTATACGATCTTCATATTAAAGATGCATATTTATTGAAAAAGAGAAAGTTCTTAAATGATTCATTGGACAAAAGTTCTTTTCAATATCCTACATGCAATTATTTTGGACATATAATTCAAAATTGTCCATTTAGAAAGAGGATAAAGACTAAGAGGATTTGGGTTCCAAAAGGAACTTATGTTCCATTGCCTAACTTATATGGACCCAAAAAGATTTGGGTACCAAAAGGAGAATATGTAACCTTTCCTTGTAGGGTTACTTGATTAAAGGATTATGAAGGAAGCATCTCTCCTTGGAAGAACTCCAAAGGCAAGAACAGAATGTCATGCAGTGAAGTAGCAGTAGCAGAGCCGACTCTAATCTAAATAAGAGCCGCCTCTATAAAGAATAAGAGCCGGATCAACTCATTCAAGAGCCGCCTCTCCAACCTGCATCCAAGAAATCACAAATTTCATGCTATCGGCATCTCTAGAGCTGGATCAACAAAATTCATGAGCCGGCTCCCCAAACCTGCATACAAACATTATGTCTCGGGATCTCTCAAAAAAACTCCAAGAGCCGGCTCCAAAAGAAAATCAAGAGCCGGCTCCAATTTTCCTTGAGCCGGCTCCAAAAACTAAGAGCCGGCTCCAATTTTCCTTGAGCCAGCTCTAATCAACTAAATCTCTTTATATTACTCTCGGCACTTCATCATGTGAGTTCTCACCTGAAATTCTAGAGAGCAAAACTGACTTGGGGCTTCATCTTGTTTTGAGCATTTCAATTGAAAGTGAGCTGACATGAAGAACACTCGAGGGACCAAAGAAAGATATTTTTCTGAGTGTTTAATCTGCCAAGAGAGATGAATTTGATCTGCGTATAGCTCTAGCATGCGTGTACAGTTTGAAGATGAATAGTAATGCTGATTGGTGCTGATTTTCTTGTGAAAAGAGAGGCTGAGGTGATTCAAATTTTGTTGGGGACACTTCTAAAGGTTGAACAAAGTTTGAGCACACATAACTTGGTGATATATAACTGTTGGAGGGGCTTAGGACTACATATTGCAGCTGGTATTTTCTATATCTCAAACCTCAAGCTTTGGTTATTTTCTGGTTTAAGTTTCTGGAGCTGAGTATATATTGTCATAATCTTGCTATGCTATGATTTTTAAACATCTGAGCATGATTAAAATGTTGTTTTAAGGCTATCAATGTTGAGTTTTGAACTAAGGAGTGACCTACACTAGTTTTGTACCTTGAACCACACATGTTTTAGCTTATAGTAGTCTTGCAAGGCTGGTTTGGATGTTGAAAATGCATTATATTGCTGTGATTGTTGTGCTGCTCATTTGAGCATGAATATATAGTTAATATACACTTGAGAGAACCATAATCCAAAATTTTGAAGTGGTGAAAAACCAAAAATACCCTTATAACAGTGCTGCAGCAAAAATCTGGTATATATGCTGATTTTGGGCTTTACAGTGATGAAACCTTGCTATAATCTGAGAGGCAATGATGTGAGCAAGTGTTATATGATGAAATTCAGCTGTGGGAGCTAAATTCAAGAAGGACCAGCCACGAAATTATAGATTTGCCCTCTAAAACCTAAAGGAAACAGGTGCAGCAAATTCACCTACTGCAAGCTGTTGTTTGCTGCCCTTTTTGTGCTATAAATTGTTGATTCATTGATCCTAAATTATGTCCAAGCTTCAGTATAAGTGTATTTCATCTATGTCAAGCTGAGGGAACCCTTGACAAAAGAGAAGTTGACTATTTTACCCCTCAAACCATAAAGTTACAGGTGTAGCAAATTGCACCTGATGTGAGTTATTATTTTGTTATTTTATTAGCTGCAGTGTTAAGCCTTTGTTGATATAATTTGTCTTAGCTATAAAAAAAAAATTTTAATTCATTATTTTCAAGCTGAGGGAGTCCTTGGTTGTTGAGGTTTGTGTCTTCTAAGGCAGTGCTTGATAAAACTAAGATTTGTGGTTTTTTGTTCTAATAGTGCTGTTGTGAGCTTAATATATATCATACCTTGCTATATAATTTGTTCTGAATTTATAAGCAAGTGTATTTGGCATATTGAAGACTGGGGGAGCAGTGTTTGGGTGGTCCTAGAGGCTAAATTACAAACTTACCCTTGAGAGGTGAAGTTGAGGGTTTTGAAGAAGAAAAGGCTATTGTGCACTTATTTTGAAATACATTGCTTCTTTGTTCAATTAGTTGCATAATCTTTGAATAACATATGATGTAAATGGAAGCATATTGATAGGGGGAGATTATTAGTAATCTCTTGTGAATGAATATTGCATGTTTTACTAAGCTTCATTGACTTATGTTGAAATTGACAAGCATGCTACAAAATGACTTTTTGGTCATTAGATTCATTCCTATGAACTTTCATGACTTTGATGATATTTTCCTTTTTCTTGAGGATATCAAATGTGAAGAAATATATTACGGTAGAAGTAGTCTTGAGTTCTAAAATTTGCCTCTAAAAGGTTGTTTGCCTTTAGGCTTATTCTAGTTTATGCTTCATTTTTGTTTCATGTTTGATTATGTATACTTTTGTATATGACATGAACCTTAAATGATGATTCCAACTCATGTTGTCAATGAAATTGGCCTCTTATGATATAATTGTTTATATGTTTCATCCTAAAACATATTATAGTAACAACTACTACTGCCAATTTTTGATTATCATTACGTCACCATGTCAATTCTCTATGCTAAATGATCAATACTAAAAGAAGATGTTTTGACCTCCCACCTTTTTGAGATGCCAAAGGGGGAGAGAAATGTGATGTGTTAAATGATCTAAAATGATTTATGATATATCAAGCATGCCATTTTATAATGATATATCAAGCATGCCATTTTATAATGATATATCAAGCATGCCATTTTATAGTGATATATCAAGCATGCCATGTTCAATTAATGCACTTTGATAGGGGGAGCATTTTTCAAATGCTACTCCATTTGCTTATGAACACATCAATGTTTTCTCATCATCAAAAAGGGGGAGATTGTTGACCTTAAGGATTTCATCCAATGACAATCTAGGTGTTTTGATGATAACAAACCATTAATGGTGTTTAAGGACTAATGTTTACATTGAGTGTTATATAGATTATTCACATTCAAAGAATGACCTCAATGAAGCACCAAAGATCATTCAAAGTATTCCATTACTCAAGATCACATAAAGGAAAGAAATGGATACAATGAAGACATGAAGTTGCAAGGAACAAAATGCAATGTCCAAAGGTAACTTGGACTTCAAAGATCACACAAAGCATTTCAAAGAAAGAAAGCAAGTCTTCATCAAGCCTAAACAATCATGGTCAAAGAATGAAGAAAAGGGTAGATAGGATGGTGAGAGCTTAAGATTCAATGTCAAAGTATATTTGAATATTTTTTGAAGCTCAAAATTATAGGACCATGCATATCATATATCATTCATATGCTCCTATGACCATTAGCAATAGACTAGGAACTTCATTTATATATATATTGTCATATGAAATCTTTGCTAAGAAAGAGTTAGTTAAAGTTTGATAAGCTTTGAAAGAACTCATTTTTTAAGCTAGAAATTCTAGGACCATGCACATTAATCATTATATTTATTTTGGTCTCTAAAAAGAAAAGGAAAAGGCATTGAATTAATTTTTCATCTTTAAAGCCTTTGTTGCCAAAATTTGGTAAATAACTCTTGGACACAATGCACTTGAAATTTATCATCTTCATATGTCCCAAGACTCTTAGAAATAGGCCTTGAACTTAATTGAATCATTCATCAAAGTCCTAGGTGCTAGAAAGATGGATATCTCAAAAGAAGCTATTTTCAGCTTAGAAAATTTCAGACCAGCTTGCACTAAAACTGCTATAACTATTTGTGTAGTTGGAATTTTTACACAAGGCCAGTGGCATTGGAAAGCTGACTTCGAGCCCTTGAGTTTAGACACAAATTTCACCTAAAAAGGATTTGAATTGAGAGAGATATAACCATCACAAGATAACTGATTCTGCTCTACGAAAATTCTGACCAGGTTGCACTAAAATGGCCATAACCATTTCTGTGTTTAGAATTTTTGAGCAAGGCTAGTGGCATTAGAAAGCTTACTTCAAGGTAATAAATTTAGACTCAAATTTCACCTCATTTGGAGTTTCATGGACTGAGTTATGTCCATCTGAAGTCATGAACTTTTTCTGTCCAAACCAATTCAGCAGCTGCCTTCATGAAGCAAGAGCCACCTCTATAAGAAATAGAGCCAGCTCTCTTAAGGCTAATAGAGCCTGCTCAATGAAATTTAGAGAAGGCTCACTGGGAATTAGAGAAGGCTCAAAGAATAGAGAAGGCTCCATGAAAAATTAGAGAAGGCTCAATGAGATGGAGAAGGCTCCATGAAATAAAAGAGAAGGCTCAATGAGATGGAGAAGGCTCCATGAAATAAAAGAGAAGGCTCTTTTCAATTCCAGTAGGCTTTTTAACGAAGGACTAATGTTTCCAACCAAAGAGCAGGCTCCAAAGAAATATAGAGCAGGCTCTCAAAGCTAGGGAGCCGCCTCTCTTGTTTTACAGAGCAGGCTCTTTCTAAGGGAAAAATGATTCTTCAAAATAAAGAGACGGATCACTTGTTTACAAGAGACGGCTCTTTCTAAGGAATAAATGAACAAAGAGACGGCTCACTTGTTTTAAGAGCAGGCTCTTTCTGGGTTTTGAATTGCAACGGAATTATTTTCATTAAATGTTTCCCAACAACCTGTAACAGCTATATTGAGTCTCAAAATTCTATAAATACAGAGGGCTAGCATGCTAAATAAACTACCATTGTTGAGAGACATTATATTGCATCAAAGAGAGCTGTTGTTCTCATATCTTCTCTTCTTCTCTCTCATTTCACGCTTATTCTATTTTGAGAGATTCAATCAAGCATTCAAAGGGCTTTTGCTCTTATTTGAATCCTTATAGAGTTTGTGCTTTATTATTCACTTGAGAGATTATAAAAGCTTACATTCTTCACTTATATCATCTTCTCTCATTCATATCATTTATAGAGTTTGAGCTTCACTTATATTCATATATACTCTAGTTAAGAGCTAAAGTTTGTACATCAATCTTTGAGAGATATTTCTTGTGAGCTTGCACTTGTATATCTATCTTGAGAGAGATTCAATCTTGTATTTCAATTACAATCTTTTCTACAAACTTGTAAGGGTTGGTGTGACCCAAAAGAAGCCTAGGAGAAGGGTGTTCTCCTAGCAAGGAAAAGAAGCAAGGTCTTGCTTCATTTAAAGGTTTGCTCTCCACCCGCAAGGAGAAGCTATATTGGATTGGGAAGTCTCAAGAGGGATCTTGAGCCGAGGAGTAGGAGTTTCCGAACCTCGCAAAAATCGCCGTGTTGTAGTTTGCAATTTCTCTTCCCTTTTCTCTTTTATAATTATGCTTTAATTACTTATTCCATATCTTGATCTCATATCTTGATTATTGCATAATTACTTAAATTGTTGAATAGAAATTGTATTTCTATATATTGCGAAAATTGTCCATTGTTTGGCATTGACTCTATTCACCACCCCTCTAGAGTCAATTCTTGGGCAACAGAGATTAATTCCCAAATAATCACATATAAGACAACATGTAATCAAATAAAGAATCAATAGAAAGAATTAATCCATATGAATCATGTAAGAAATAATTCCTAATTTAATCACACATAGACATGTAAATAAACTAGAGAATTAATAGGAAGAATTAAACAATAGAATCATAGAAATATACCAAGATTCATGAAATTCACAAGGCTAGAACACTAATCATAACAACATATATAAATCCCCAAAAATAGAAATACAAGGGTTTAGATTACACAAGACTTAGGGCTCATCCAAGCCCTAAGTGTAGATCTAGCCAATCATGGAGGAGGTAGATATGGTCATGAAATCAAGCTCCAAACATGGCTCGATCTTCTTCTTCCTCTTCTTCTTCTTCTTCTTTGAAGCTCTAGAGATGGAGAGAGAGTGGAGCTAGAGATGTGTTCTTGAGATGTGCCTCCACTTTCCTCTTTTCTTCTAACCCTAATCTCTAACTTTCTAGAGAGAAAATAAAATTACAATGTAAAAATAAAAAGATAAAAAGCTTCTTTACAAATGGGTCTCTTCCCTTTATAAAAAAGGTCCTCTTCTTAGTTACTAAGTCAGGAATATAGCCCCAAAAATATCTAATCCCGTACTATGTGATAGGTGGACTTTTGGGCGCGCACGGAATAAGACGACTCACTGCCAGTAATGTTCGATTGATCAGAGAAGTTGGATCGATCAGAGAAAAAGTTGGATCGATCCAACTTGGCAGTTTTTCAGCATTGGCCTTCTTTTGCTCCAAATCAGCCTCTTTTTACTCCAGATCATCACTAAGACTTAGTTTGACTCCAAAAAGGCTTTAAGAATCCATTTTTAGCCCATTTTAACATTATTGACCTGAAATAGACAAAAACACAAATAAATACTAAAACGGGTAAATAAGATAGATAAAGGTCCTAGAACACTCAAGCTTAAGGGGTTTAAAAGTGTACTTTTCAGTACTCATCATTTGCCATACCTGGTCAGGATATGTATGTTGTAGCTATGCCACGTAATAAGGGGGGCGGTAACACCTATTTGTTCCATGTGGAGGAGGAAATGAAGGAAGAGGTTACTGTGTCATTGAATCGTATACCGATTGTACAGGACTTCCCGGATGTTTTTCAGGAGATTCCAGGGTTGCCATCTAGTCGCGAGATTGACTTTGTTATTGACTTAGCTCCAGGCACTACGCCTATTGCTAGGGCACCATACAGGATAGCACCTGATAAGCGCCGAATATTACATATTCAAACGCCCTTTCTTGCATTAGTTAAGTCCATTATTAGAGGATAATGTACAGTTTTAATTCATTTGTGTATTTCTTTCTGATTTCAAGTATTTTTCCCAAGAATGATCAAAGAAGCGGTTTTGACATCACTTGTGTTGAAACACGTGCGCCGTGCCAGGGAGTCATCTTTTGGACCGAACCTCTTATGTTGCAGTTTTTGCGAAGCCATGGCTTAATGCTAATTGTGCTTCTAACATGGAAGCACGTCCATGATCCGGTTTGAGGAAGCTTGCAAGAAGAATGGTCAAAATTGCAAATGGCAAGCACCCGCTGGCACCCATCGCGCCACCATGGGTGCCCGCCAAACACTCCTGCATGTCTCTCACGATCCCAAGCCCCCACGGGCGCCCACAGAATTGCAGCAGGCAGTTCAACTGTCCCTGATTTTTAGCATTTTGGTCCCCTTATCCTTCTTTTATGTGGTCTAGCTTCATGCAGAGGGGGGAGCTCGGGATTTTGAGTATGGGGAGTAGGTTTTGAGTGTATATAGAGGGGAAGCTCATTATTTGGAATCTATCTCACATTTTAGCTAAGTTCTAGAGAGGAAGAGAGGTGTTCTTGAGGTTTTGGGTTCTAGCTTCCTTGAGGTGCAAAGATGGAGGGTGGACTTGCTTCTTGCTCTTCATTCTTTCCAGTTATGGGTAACTAAACCTCCATTTAGAGAGGTGATGATGCCTTCCCTTGTAATCATTTTCTAGATTAAGCTCTACTTTGGGGATAATAATGTATAATTTTTGGTCTTTTCATAATCTAGAGCATATTACCTCTTGTAATGAATTCTAATGTTTATAAATGATTGTTGTAAGTTAATTATCTTGTCTTAGATGGTTTCTTATATTAATCATAATGCTTGCATTTTCATGGTGACAATGGAAATAAGATTATGAATGGTTTTCATGGCATGTTGATAGAGAAACGCGATAGTCCATTGCTTAGGTATTCCCTTTGATGGTTTATACTTGATTCCTAGCTTCATATGCTTTATCATTTGATTTAAGGCTTGATGATCTTTTGCTTAAGAGAGTATGTTTGATACTACACCCTAGTTTAGGTAGTTCAAATGTATAAACTTTTGATGGATCATTCTTGTTTTGATTTGATGAACTTCTTAATAATTATAGGGCAACCATGCGTTGCTATATAATTCTTGACCATCATTTATATTATCTATCCCCAATTTAGTCTTGATCTAACATGTGTTTAGGGTAGTGCGGATTCACTTCCCTAGTTCCCTTTTTAATTGTCTTTGCCTCTTTACTTCTTAGCATTAATGTTTTATGCACTTTTCAATTCATAATCTTAGTGACAATCCAACAAATCCTCTATAACCCCCTTTATCATTCTAAAAATGACTCTAAACACCTAAGTTGCCATAAATTAGCAGTCCCAGTGGTTCGACTTACCCGACCAATAGCCCTATTTTACAATGTTTTGTGCTATTGCAAAGGTTGATGTATAATTGACAACCGATCAATTTTTGGCGCCGTTGCCGGGGATTGCAAACGGTTTTGTGACCAAGGTTTTAAAGATTACCTTTAGTTTGATTGTGAATATTTTGTTTTTTGTATATTTTTTGTTTTTATGTTTTGTGTGTTTCTTTGTGATCCTAGGAACTCAACACTCACTAAGGAGAAGCTGAAAATTTGAAATCTTTAAGACTCCGGGTAAGTGTTTGATGTTCTACTTCTACATTCATTTTTGTGTTGTATATATTTTGTGTGAATTTACCTTAATGTATCTAAACAAGTGGCTGAATTAGTCCTAGATGGAGGGTAATTATCTTCCAACTCAATTCTACACACCACATGAGTTTTGTGCATATTGCTCTAGTCATACACATCATACAAGAAATCGTCCTCCACCGGGACAATTCTCAGATTTTTATCTAGAGCAACCAACTGAAAATTTCTTTGAACCGGGTAATGATCCATATTTCAATGGTTATGACTCGGGTTGGGGAGATCATCAAAACTTCTTGTGGCATGACATGGGAAATTCAGCCCCACAATCTTATGGGCAACATTTTCAAACAAATTTTCAACCCAATGATCATGATTTCCAGCCCTCTTCTCTTTTTCCACCATCTCAATTGGATGAGTTTATTACTGCCAACAAATAAATGTTGGAGTCTATCAACAGGCAAATGATGGATTCCAATAAGCAAATGTTGGATGACACTGTTAGCGTGCAATCCACCATCTATTCTCATTCCCAATCTAGAGTTGAGTTAGATGACCAAATAGCCCAAATTCAACAAATGGTTAATACTTTAAATGATGAAAAGGAAAAAGAATTTCCAATTAAACTTGTGGCCAATCCAAAAGAAAATTCTATGAATGATGAGATTACTCCTAGTAACTTTCATCATGAGAATGATCAAATGGTTACCACATGTGAAAATGAAAAAATTGTGGTTGAAGATTAAATTGTTGCCACACAAAAAAGTTGAAGAATTTGTGGTTCAAAATGAGGAAAATAATGATAAAGAGATTGTCTCCTTTAAAAATCCAAAACAGCCCCTAAAGAATCCTTTGCTTGATACACCTCCTTCAATGGAGGATCCTCTAAAAGCTTGCTTGGCTCATTTCAATTATGAGGATTTTGATGTTGACAATTCTATTTGGGAGGTAAATTTTTTGCTTGATATTCCTCCACCCATTACTTTCTTCCTTGGGCAACATCAAATGTATCTCTTTCTTGGGGGCTTGCATCTCCTCCCATTCCCTCACTTGAGTTATCTCAAACTGTTGAGCCCAAACCACCGGATAAGTGTGAGGAGGATGTTGAAAATGTGAAAGACAATTTTCCGGGCATTCTCGTGCTAAATATGATCTTTCACAAACCTTTTCTAGGTGTGCCCTCACTTGATCCATCTTCCCATAATCCAAATCAACCCCATAATCCAAAGTTCTTCATTGAGGAAAAAGATTGGGTTGAGGTCTTTCCTTTACCCCTTTTCAATTTTTTTCTTCAAGCTCTTTTTTCTCCATTTTTAAAAGAACTTTCTTATTTGGGGAAGTATAACTCTCTAGAGAGACTTGGTGTAGGGTAAACCCTACTTTAAGATTCGTCTAGCTATCGACATTAAATTTAGCACTCCTGAGAAGCAATTCTTTCAATTCCAAAGCCTCCCTCTCCCAAAGTTGCCTTCGCCAATAATTTTCCAAAAATTAGCTAAGTTTAACCAAAATGTGACCTCTTCCGGAATTGTCCCGAATTGCATTCCAAAAATCACATTCGGTTTTCTTAGTCATTTTAAGGTCTCAGTACCATTTGCGAAATTCTTCAGGGTCATTCCGGCAACTTTCTCATCTAATCCAAAAAACACTGGACATTCGGCTTCTAAACTATCACTTTTGCATTTGAGATCCGAATCCCATTCCACAGCTTCTATACGGTGTCTAGGGTCCATCAGAGCTTAAATTTCATATTAGAGACGCCTTCAATCCCAGCTTGGCCGTTGTAGGCCAAAAATTTACTGCAAAAGGCAACTTTTACATAGGCCTGCGAGCGCCCGCCAAAATCTCGTGAGCGCTCGCCAAAGCAGGCAATGGGCTTGTCAGTTCCACGGGCGCCTGCCAAAATCCCGCGGGCGCCCGCCATTCCGGGCAGTAGGCTTATGCATACCTGCGGGCGCCAGCCGCCGTCGCTGTTCATTTTAAAATGGGCATATCAAGCCCATTTTAAAACATTACATCCCTCTCCATCTTTCTCAACCTTCACCCCAACCTCTCCATTACTCTTCTTCCCCCTCATTTTCTCCTTCCTACCTTATTTTCATTACTAACCCTTCTCTCCATCATCCTTACTTCATCCATCTTCCTCATCTTCATCATCTTCCATGCCAAAGCTCCAATAAGAGAGCTTTTGGTTCATCAACTTGGGGTAAGTTTTATTCTCCCTTTCTTTCAATTTTTGAACAATGGAGGACGGGATTGATTATGTGGAGGATTTGCAATTGTTTAGGGTTGTGTTTTGTTGATTGTAGGCCAAAAATTTTGGGTTTTCAAGTTTCTAATCAACCTTTAGCCCTCTTCCTTTTTGTCTTGCACACCAGGTGTTCAATGAATTTCCTGACCCAACTTCATCTCTCTAAATGGCACCACTTTTGACATTATTTTGTTATCCATTTTAAACTTGTGGCTGCAATTTTTCTTATGTGTGCAGCTTTGTGTTCTATGTGGATTTTTATCTTTCAATGAAATTTATGTTTGTGTTATTAATTCTGTTTTAGATTTTCTTAAGTGACCTATACTTTTACATATATATATTAGTTGTGTTTTGACAGGTCTTCATGTCCAAGTTTGGGGGAAGATCATTTTGGCATCTCTTCATGGGATTATTTGCGGCTCCAATGCCAGAGTTGCCTCACTCACTTGGTATTATTGTTCCTTTTACCCCATATGCTTTTTTTATATATATACATCTTTGTCTTCACACATTGAGGACAATGTGCCATTCAAGTTTGGGGGTATTATGTATTGTATAGTGTTTGCATTTGCTATTTTGTTTAAAAAGTTGGTTTAAAAACTAAAAATTTTAAAACAAATATAGAAGTAATGATAGTGGAATCATGGAACTTTTTGAAGGTTGAAACATGTGCTTAATACTTTGTGTATAGAAGCCAAGACAATTTTTTTGAAAATAAAGAAACTTTTGAAATACGCATGTTGATTCATAATCGGTTTATATAAAAATTTCAATTAAATTTTCGTCAGATTTCATACTTTGTTATGCTTCACATTGTACAATTGCACACCGGAAACCTAATTGCGAGGCATGCAACCCAAATTGACCCTGATCTGGACTCAGTGATCTGAATTAATGACCCTAATGAATGGATATCCTTGGCAATTGTTGTAAGTTAAAAAAAAAAAAAAAAATCAAATCAATGACCAGTTGAAGTTCGTAACCTTTCCAACTCAAGTTATTAAACCCTATGAGTGTTTCTACACTTAGCACCCTAAAGCCATCTGGCTTGGGAGTTGTTGGCTTAACACTTGTTACATGGGTTGGTTAGAAAGCTTAAAGAACTTAGACATTACACGGTTGTTCAAAAATAAATAAAGATGGTTCATCAAAATTCGTAACCTTTCCAATTCGAGTTATTAAGCCCTAGGAGTGTCTTTACACTTAGCGCCCTAAAGCCATATGGCTTGGGAGTTATTGGCCCAACACTTGCTACATGGGTTGGTTAGAAAGCTTAATGAATTTTTGACATTGCATGACCATAGTAAGTGATCTTTTGAGTTGATCAATAAAATTGTCAATAAGCAATAAAAGTTGTTCAGTTAATAAAGTTTTGCCTTAGAGACCTCATTTAGAAGGAGATTTAAGGATGTGAAAATGTGTTCTTGAGATTGGAAAAAGAGGGTAAAAGCCACATATTAGGAAGCCGGCTCACTTTCACTGAAGTTAGAGTTCATGTTATTCAAGAGATGACAATTGAAGTATTTATATAGACCTTGATGATTGATGCATTTAAGTTGATTTTGTGTGGCATTTTGGGTGTTAAGGCTTCATATATGCAAGGTAGTCTGCCTAATGTCTATCTTCAAAATTTTCTGTGTACCAAATCATAGTTGAGCTTCTTTGATATTTTTGTTTCATGATTGATGCATGTGTTAGCATTTCATTGGTCATCATTTGCATTAAGCTCTTTGTATTGTTTTGCTAAGGGACTAGCAAAATGTAAGTTTGGGGGTGTGATAAGCGCCGAATATTACATATTCAAGCACCCTTTCTTGCATTAGTTAAGTCTATTATTAGAGGATAATGTACAGTTTTAATTCATTTGCGTATTTCTTTCTGATTTCAGGTATTTTTTCCAAGAATGATCAAAGAAGCGGTTTTGACATCACTTGTGTTGAAACACGTGCGCCGTGCCAGGGAGTCATCTTTTGGACCGAACCTCTTATGTTGTAGTTTTTGCGAAGCCATGGCTTAATGCTAATTGTGCTTCTGACATGGAAGCGCATCCATGATCTGGTTTGAGAAAGCTTGTAAGAAGAATGGTCAAAATTGCAAATAGCAAGCACCCACGGGCGCCCGCCAAGCCCCTCTCCTCTCTGCCAACTTCCGTGGGCCATTCCTCAGCACCCGCAAAAGCCCCTGCAAGCCACCGCGGGCGCCCGCCAAACACTCCAGCATGTCTCTCGCAATCCCAAGCGCCCCCCCCCCCCCCCCCCCGCGCCCGCGGAATTGCATTAGGCAGTTCAACTGCCCCTGATTTTTAGCATTTTGGTCCCCTTATCCTTCTTTTGTGTGGTCTAGCTTCATACAGAGGGGAGAGCTCGAGATTTTGAGTATGGGGAGTAGGTTTTTAGTGTATATAGTGGGGAAGCTCATTATTTGGAATCTATCTCACATTTTAGCTAAGTTCTAGAGAGGAAGAGAGGTGTTCTTGAGGTTTTGGGTTCTAACTTCCTTGAGGTGCAAAGATGAAGAGTGGACTTGCTTCTTCCTCTTCATTCCTTGTAGTGATGGGTAACTAAACCTCCATCTAGGAAGGTGATGATGCCTTCCCTTGTAATCATTTTCTAGATTAAGCTCTATTTTAGGGATAATAATGTATAATTTTTGGTCTTTTCATAATCTAGAGCATATTACCTCTTGTAATAAATTATAATGTTTATAAATGATTGTTATAAGTTAATTATCTTGTCTTAGATGGTTTCTTATATTAATCATAATGCTTGCATTTTCATGGTGACAATGGAAATAAGATTATGAATGGTTTTCATGGCATGTTGATAGAGAAACGCGATAGTCTATTACTTAGGTATTCCCTTTGATGGTTTATACTTGATTCCTAGCTTCATGTGCTTTATCATTTGATTTAAGGCTTGATAATCTTTTGCTTAAGAGAGTATGTTTGATGCTACACCCTAGTTTAGGTAGTTCGAATGTATAAACTTTTGATGGATCATTCTTGTTTTGATTTGATGAATTTCTTGATGATTATAGGGTAACCATGTGTTGTTATATAATTCTTGACCATCATTTATATTGTCTATCCCCATTTAGTCGTGATCTAACATGTGTTTAGGGTAGTGCGGATTCACTTCCCTAGTTCCCTTTTTAATTGTCTTTGCCTCTTTACTTCTTAGCATTAATGTTTTATGCACTTTTCAATTCATAATCTTAGTGACAATCCAACAAATCCTCTATAACCCCCCTTTATCATTCTAAAAATGACTCTAAACACCTAAGTTGCCATAAACTAGCAGTCCCAGTGGTTCGACTTACCCGACCAATAGCCCTATTTTACAATATTTTGTGCTATTGCAAAGGTTGATGTATAATTGACAACCGATCAGCACCAGTGGAGATGAGGGAGCTGAGGGATTAGATTCAGCAATTACTCAGCCAGGGTTTCATTCGTAGGAGTACATCACCCTGGGGAGCACCAGTTCTGTTTGTGAAGAAGAGGGATGGTTCGCTTCACCTGTGTATAGATTACAGGGAGTTGAATAAGGTTACTATTCGTAACAAGTACCCTTTACCTAGGATTGATGATTTGTTTGATCAGTTAAGGGGAGCCACGTACTTCTCCAAGATTGATCTGCGTTCTAGGTATCATCAGCTGAGAGTTAGGGAGCAGGATGTTCCTAAGACCGCGTTTCTCACGAGATATGGTTCTTATGAGTTCCGTGTCATGCCGTTTGGGACGACTACGCACCAGCAGTGTTCATGGACTTAATGAACAGAGTCTTCAGGGCTTATTTGGATCAGTTTGTCATTATTTTCATTGATGATATCTTGATCTATTCTAGGTCTGAGGATGATCATGCGAGACATCTTCGGATAGTGTTGCAGATGCTTCGTGAACACCAGTTATATGCCAAATTCGAGAAGTGTGAATTTTGGCAGAGGGAAGTGAAGTTTCTAGGTCACGTGGTGTCAGAAAAGAGGATAGTTGTGGATCTAGCCAAGGTTTCAACAGTGGTTGAGTGGGGACAGCTTACTTCACCTACCGAGATTTAGAGTTTTCTCGGATTGGCGGGATATTATTGGAGGTTCATCCAGGGGTTTTCCAAGATAGCAGGACCACTCACTCATTTGACCAAGAAGGGTGTACAGTTCGTGTGGGATGAGCACTGTCAGCGAGCTTTTGATGAGCTGAAAAGGAAGTTGACTTCTGCACCAGTTCTGGTTACTCCACAGAACGGGATCGAGTATCTCGTTTACACGAATGCTTCGTTGCAGGGCCTTGGATGTGTTTTGATGCAGGAAAAACGACCGATTTCTTATGGATCTTGGAAGCTTTAGCCTCATGAGCTTAATTATCCAACACATGATTTGGAGTTGGCAGCAGTGGTCTTTGCCTTACGTATTTGGAAGCATTATCTGTTGGGTGAATCTTTCAGATTGTTTAGTGATCACAAGAGTCTGCAGTATCTATTCACTCAGCTGGAGCTGAATATGAGACAGCGCAGATGGTTGGAGTTTGTCAAGGACTAGCAGTTTTCTATACAGTACCATCCAGGAAAGGCGAATGTGGTGGCGAATGCACTCAGTCGCCGGCCTATTGGTAGTCTTTCTGCCTTATTCACCACTGAGTAGAATGCTTTGAGGAATGTGGATGAGTTGTCGGATACTTTTATGGCTTGCATAGTGGTTACACCTTCCATCATTCACAAGGTTCTGCAAGCACAACTCACGGATCTGCAGTGTATTGACAAAGTTGTAAAGATAGCTGCTGGGGAAGTTCCCATTTTATTATGTTGGGACTGACGGAGGCTTGAGATATAAGGGACGCTTAGTAGTACCTTCCGCTGACAATTTGAGGAAGGATGTGATGACTGAGACTCATCACTCTGAGTTTTCTGTTCATCCAGGAAGAGACAAGATGTATCAGGATATGAAGCTGCAGTTTTGGTGGGCAGGTATGAAGAGGGACATTGCTCTTTTTGTTTCTCAGTGTAGTACTTGTCAGATGATTAAGATTGATCATCAGAGGCCACCAGGGGCTCTACAGCCACTACCTATACCGGAGTGGAAATGGGAGAGCATTTCTATGGATTTTGTGGAGGGGTTACCAAATTCTTTCAAAGGTCATAACTCCATTTGGGTCATTGTGGATAGGTTGACCAAATCAACGCATTTCTTGCCCATTTGCACTGACTACACATCGGAGCAGTTGGCGAGGCTTTACATTTCAAAGATTGTGAAGCTACATGGCATCCCATTGTCTATTATATTGGACAGGGATTCGAGCTTTGTGTCAGGATTTTGGAAGAGTTTTCAGCAAGCTTTGGGTACCGAATTGCATCTTAGCACTGCTTATCATCCTCAAACTGATGGACGGACTGAGAGGGTGAATCAGATCATGGAAGATATGCTTCGGTCCTATGTTTTTGACTTTAAGGGCCACTGGGAGGATTATTTGTCACTTGTGGAGTTTGCTTATAGCAATAGTTTCCAAAAGACTATTAGGATGGCACCATTTGAGGCATTATACGGGCGATCATGCCAATTACCTGTTTGTTGGATGGAGGTTGGAGAGAGCCGATTCTTGGGTCCTGAGTTTATTAAGGATACTTCTGAGAAGATTGCTCTTATTAGGGATCGTATGCGCACTGTTCAGAGTAGGTAGAAGAGTTATGCTGATCGGCGTACTTGTGCTTTGGAGTTTAGGGTTGGGGATCAAGTTCTACTCAAAGTGTCGCCTATGAAAGGTGTCATGTGCTTTGGGAAGAAAGGGAAGTAGTCACAGCGATTCGTCGGTCCATTTATGATCACAGATCACATAGGAGCTGTTGCTTATCGATTGGCCCTTCCGGATAATTTGGATCGCGTACATAATGTGTTCAATGTTTCCATGTTACGGAATTTCTGCGAGATGCGGATCGGTATCAGCATATCGATGTTGGGGAGATTGAGTTGCAGCCGGATGCAACCTATTTGGAGTCACCATGTCGTATTGTTGACCGCCGAGATCAAATCCTTCGTACCAAGGTTATCCCTTTAGTTCGTGTGCAGTGGAATCATCACAATGAGGCCGAGTCCACTTGGGAACAGGAGGATGTTATTCGCTCACAGTTTCCTGAATTATGGGATGAAGGTAAGAGCGAATTCCGAGGACGGAATTCCTTTTGTTAGGGGGGAAGAATGTAATATCCCTAATTTTAAAAAAGACAGTCCTGGAATTTTTGTCAATCATTTTAAATGCAGTTTAGTTATTTAACTTGTTTAAATTGTTTGTAGGATATGGATTAATTGTGTTTTATTTGCTGATGTGTTTAATAGTTAGTTAATTTATTTTGGTTTGTTTGATTGGTATATTCAACTTGTTTTATTTAAGTTTTTATTTTTATTTTTCATTGTTATTTAATTGGATTTAGGTTGGTTAAATTAATGACTATTTATTTAATGGTGGAAATTAATTATTAATGGTGGAATTACATATTAAATTGTATTTTATTTTTTTTTACTATATTAATTGAACTTAGGGTTTTGGTTTTATTTATTTTCTTTAGCCAACTTAGTTTTCTCGTATAGTATTAGGACTAGGATTAGGGAAACCTTAATCCTATAAATTCAGGTATTAAGTTCTACATAGGTTTAATAAAATTAAAAAAAATAAATAAATAAATAAATAAAAAAAACCTATTCACGTCTATGGAGGTAGAAAGATAACAGAGGAGGAATTTTGCAGTAGGAACCGTCGAAGACCTTAGAAGACGACGTAGAGATTTTGAACAAAAGTCTCAAAGGCAAGTTCTTGTAACGACCCAGTCATTTGCCTCCCTTTCCTTTTTCCTGAAATTTTACGAATGAATTTTTTTCATTTAATTTTCTTTTCTGAGCTCTGTTTCGTGTCGCTTAGTGTCATCTCGAGTGCTCAGAATTGGTTTCTGAAACTCTTTCATGTGAATTGACAACTTTCTTTGAGGACCGAGTCATTTTCGCATTTTCACTTTTCGGACACTATACACTATTTCGTCCTTTTCCCTATTTTGTCTTTTCCCCATTTGTCACATTGTTGGCACAACCTCACTTCTCATGCTCGGAGTTGGTTTTTGACTTCACGTGCCTTCATCTTGAGTGGTTTTCTCAAAATACGTATCTTTACTTTTGCAAGAAGGTACTCTAGTTGCTCCCGGTGCCCATAAGGGCATGGATGCACAATTCTTCAGAATCTTTTTCATTTCTTGGGATATTTTTCGTAAATATCTTTTGAAGATATTTTATTTTAGGGGTATCTAAGAAAATATCTTTTGGAAGATATTTTCATTCTGGGGCAATTTCGCAGTTAACCCTTTTTGTAGGGGTCATTGTGCAATTAACGAAAGTTATTACAAAATACCTCGTCTGGAGCCTGGATCCTCGTACAGGATTCATTTTCACATTTCGTCGAGTCATGGAGAATTCCGTTCTGGTCATTTTTCTCTAGTTTCAGAGTTTCTGGACTCGGTTGCCGCCGAACTTGTTCGGGGCATAACTTTCTGCTCGGGACTCAGTTTTTGACGCCGTTTCTTTCGTTGTTCATATTTTCTTATTTTGAATCTTTTTTGTTCATGGAGTTTTGCCATTTGAGCGCGTTTGCTCAAAATTCACTTTTCCGGACCCAGCGAGGCCCTTTCGGAGTACTTTTTAAGATTTCTATAAATAGGTTGCCCTAATTTTTAAAATCAGATTTTCAGACCTTCTTCTTCCTCTTGGCTGGCAGCCATGAGAGCCCAAGGGGCTGCCTTCACTCTTTCTTCTCCTCCACTTGATTTCCTTGGTAGAAATCTTTCAGCCTTAGCATTTGTTGTTCCCCTCATCGTGCTCTACCTTTCCCCCTTATTAGAATTCATTTCTGACCATTTCTTGAGTTTGGGCTTGAGGTCAAGTTGTGATTTTCATGGGGCTTCTTGGGTATTCATGTGGATCGTGTTGTCCCTGACAAAACCCTTCGATTTCAGCGGATTCGGAACACTTTTCTTCCGGTGGGGATTTGAGATTTCCATCTCAAATTGAGGTAAGGTGTGTTATAATTTACTTTCTTGCTATATTATATACTTGTGATGCTTATACAACTTGATTACATGCTTGAATCACAAAATCTAGAGATTTTATTATTTATTTTTCTTGTGAAGGATTTAATTTTCCCGGTTGTCCATAACTTTATTTAATCATGTGGCATGATAGAATATTACCCCTTGATATGTAGATTGACATATATTAAATATAGATTATTTGGACAAGTAATGAAGATTTTATTTAATATTTATCTTGAATAAAATATTAAATCATGTGGCCTTATCTAGTTTTAAATCAACATGTGATAGCATATTATATTAGGCTTTAGCATGCTCTTCAATACAGATTAATTTGAGAGTAATCGGAGAAGTTTTGAAATCTAGTAATATTTAATTAATTAGATTAATTAAATTGCTCCAAGTGTACTATTCATTCCGTTGGATTTTCGACTTGAAATTCTTGATATGCATGTCATATAGTTTCACATATATTAAATCTAGAATATTTGATTAGGTTTTGAAACATTTCAATTATTATTTTTCTAGTATTAAAGTTTAATAGTCGTGGCCGTACCTTGCATGAAATGTACTTGTACCATGTTCTTAAATCAAGTTGTGACATGTTGTATAACATATATTAAATTGAGATCATTTGGATGACTTTCAAAATCTAGAGATTTTAATTAAATGAAATAATTAAAATCCATTTAATGGTTCTATGCACTTGATTAAGTTTCTAACCTTGTATTCATGATTTTCTTGATAAGTTCCTTCACGTGTATTACTTTGAGCATAATCGGATAAGTTTTGAAACTTACATTTATTTCCCTTGTATGGAACTTGACTCACATGGTTGTGTCGTGTATGAAATGAACTTGAAACTTGACATTGAACTTGGCCTTGACATGATTCTTGACATAACCTGTTCATAGAAATTTGGACTTGCCATGTAACCTTGATAATTTAATCCCTTAAGTAGATTAAATTTCATTTTATGTCTCCCTCGAGTTAATCATGCATTGATATCATGTATCTAGACTTCTTGTATCTTGGTTAATGAACATGTGCTTAATGAACATGCTCATTTGTTTCGGAATGGTTTATTCACACATTTGTTGTTTAGTATACAATTGAATCATGTATCTTATACTTATGGTATATTTGTTTTGATGGATTCCATGTTCTATTTATCTTGGTTGTGGTCTATATAAATGCACACATTGATTTCTTGACATTTCACATGCCATCATAGTGAAGAACTTAGGGCATGACTTGTGTGTTCCAAAATCTTAGTTGTGCATAAAACGTGTTCAATGCATTACTTGTCTCTTAATGCTATCTTGACTTGCACAACATGTTGATTTTGGAAACTTGGTGATATCAATCAAAATTGACATGGCTAGGACTTGATTCTAGTACGGGGGAAAGTCCCTCTACACTATAGTGCGTACTCGGGGAAGGTACCCATGGGTTAGTAGCCCTAAAGTGATCCCAAGATTCCGGTTTTCTATACTACGCACTCGGGGAAGGTACCCATGGGTTAGTAGCCCTAAAGTGTACGGTTTTAATCCGGGCGATATCCAAGTTTCCACATTGGTTGATTTCACTCTTTAAATTTCAAGTTGCTATTCCTTGAAGATTTAAAACTTTTTTCTTGTTATATAAAATGTTCCAACCTTGTTTGATTTCATTCATACTATGCCTTATCCTTGATTTCATGCCTTGTCATTGTCGTGCTAATTGAATTGTTTCAATCTTGTTAAATTTCTTTGTTATCTTGTTTCATGTTACTTTATGCTACCATGACTTAGGAATGATCCTCTACGTGTAACTTGACTTAGATTCTAGGTGGCATGGACCGCGAGTAATGATTTATATCAACATGCAAAATCTTTAAATTCTTAGACTTCTAGTGTTATCTCTTAAAGATACAAGAACCTTATCGTGTTTTATGGAGTATTTTCCCACCTTGTTTAATTGCATAGATGTTATGCTTACTTCGTGTATTTAGATCTTATTTAGAATACTTTGAACTACACACTTGCTTCTTGTACCTGGATCCCGTTTAACGTACTCTTGTCTTGTATACTTGCCTTTTGTGTTTCCGATCTTGTTTAGTATACTTGTGTTTTGCATACTTACCTAGCATGTTGCATCTTCATTTAGTACACTTGTAACCGGTATGCTTGAATGTCGTGTATTTCATTTCAATTGCATGAGTAGCGTATGATGATCCCTGAGTCTAATCTTTGACATAGACGTTAGGTGGCATGATCCCTTTTGAAATATATCATGTTAGTCCTAAAAATCTCTAAAGAAATCGAGTCGATGCATGCTCATTCTCTACGAGTAAACTTGTTTACTCACCCCAAAGTTACTGGGGGTTTTGATGAAGTATGAAAACATGGTTCGTGATGCTTGCTGTTCGTTGAGATGGTTTCTAGCTTTTCAATTTCTATTTCATGCAAATGTTAGCATGGAATATCATTTTATAGCCTTTTGTATAAAACTTGTATTATGTGCTTAAGCACACTTTTTGATATTCATTCTATGTATATAATTTGTGGCCAAAGACCAAACTTTATTTGAAATCCATGAATATTCATAAATGTTAAATTTTGCCTTTAATGAGAAAAGTATGAAAATTAGGGTTTTGATATGTCATTTTCGCACCGGTATATGCATTGTGTATGTAATTCATCCTTTAGCATTCATTTGCCATATGTGAGGTGTGGCCAAAGGCCAAACACCATTTAGTTTTCATTTTTGCATTTTAGTTCATATATTGCATTTTTGGGCTAAATAGTAGAATCCGAGCCTTTAAGGGTTCATTTTCAAATCGGGTGGTGCAAAGTGTATTCCGGCACCTCCACTAGGTCTCATTTATCTTGTTTGAAGTGTGGCCAAGGACCAAACGGTCATTTGAAACCATTTCCTAATTTTTGTTTTCAAATTTCCCATTTTTAATTCATTTTTGCCTTTTTGGCCATTGGGGGGTCAAATTTTGCATCGGTGGTATTTTTAAGCCGTGGACTATTGTAGCACGTCCTAATAAGTAAGTTACGTTTGCGTGCATGGTCGTTTCCGGACAAACCTTCTCCTTTGGTGAAATGAGCCTCCTATGAATTCATTTTGCACTTTTGTTGCATAATCTGATTTTAGGGCATTCTGGGGTTTTTCTTCGGGAATTAAATTCCGGTCTTCACATGGTCGCTTAGAAAATGTGATTTTAGGGGGGGTTTCTTTTTCGTATTCTTCCAGAAAATGTCATCTTAGAGCCGGAAATCGATCGCAAAGTTTAGCTTTCTGTTTTTTTTTTTTTAGCAGCTTTTTGAACCTCCATGACCAGATTTCATGGAGGGGCATTTCGGGCATTCTACATTGCGTTTTTTTTTAATTCTCTAGTGAGTCATGTAGAAAACTCAATTTTGAGGGGGGTCTCTTCTTTGTGTTTTTCCAGAAAAATTCATCTTCTAGCCTGTTTTTGCTCTCAGTTGAAGATAGTCACTGTAGCAACTTTTAACCCTCTTGTTCAGTTCTGATCTAGGGGCATTTCGAAAATTTTCTTTGAAAAATAAATTCCGTTCTTAAAATGGTTACATAGAAAACGTGATTTTAGGGGGGGTTTCTTCACAACATTTTTCCAGAAAATATCATCTCGGACCCGAAAACCCCGCGCCAAAATCTGATTTCCTGTGCGCATTTGCACTATTTGAACAAGTCTGTTGTAGGGGCATTTTGGGAATTTTACGTCAAAAATAAATTTTTCTTTTGACATGGTCAGCTTGGAAAAATTATTTTAAGATGGGTTTCTTTTTCATGTTTTTCCAGAAAATATCGTTTAGTACCTCAAAACGGCACACGAATTTCAGCATTTTCCCTAGGTAATTCACGGCCGCAGCGACGTCAAAACTTTGTTTTGACTTTTCTCTTCCATCCGGATTCCGAATCAAGTGATTCTTGAGTCTAACTTGATTAATTTTTTACTGTCTTCCCAACGGTGTGCTCAGTAGCACCCGATTTTATATTTTTTTCAGAAATGACCATTTTGCCCTTGAGGCTATTTTTGTCAGGTTTTCGTGTAATTCGCTTCCGCTACTTTCTTTTGAGTTCCGTGACTTCACGGGAAGTCATGGATGTGTCTCGAGAATAATTTACACTCTAGGAACGTCATTTCTGCGTAAAATGACTATTTTGCCCCTGTGGGCTTATTTGTCATATTTTTGACCTTTTACTTCCGCATCAGTTCTCATTGAGTTCCACGACCTCATGGAATGTCACTTTGACTTCTTAGAGTCTTGTTTTCTGTTTTCGCTTCTGCATATCGGATCCGTTATCGGGTCAATCTTCAGTTCATCACAGGACACGCTCACCTAAAAACCAGGGTCGTCACAGTTCTGTCTTAACTCTCTCCCTTAGGCTTCGTGTTCTTTGCAAACTAGATTAATTCCAGGTTTATTTATAACATGTTTAAAAATATATATATATATATATATATATATATATATATATATGTTATCTGTTTCCATGATTAAAGTTTAAATCGTAACTTTTATGCTTAATAAACTGTTTAAACTTGAAACTTTCTTGCACTGTTTTCTATTTAAATCCATGTTAGTAAATGTAATAAGGACTTAAATAAGGGTGGGAACCTACTGGGATTTAGTTACAGCTTCTAGGAACCTTGGCAGGGAAGTACCGGAGGTGAAAACGACATCGGAAAAATAAAACACGGAAAAGAGTAGGGAGAGAGCCAGCTCCTCTTGGATTGGAGGCGGCTCCAAGGCCTTTGGAGCAGGCTCCAAGGCCATTGGAGGCAGCTCCAATGTTTAGGGAGCCTGCTCCACTTTGCTTCCCTCAGTTTTTTTTTTTTTTTTGTTCTGTTAACGTGTTTTTCAGTTTTCAGTGAGGAAGCTTTTTGGTTATTGAATTTCTAAGTTTTCTAAGGAGAACAAATATTGTAGTGAATATTTTAGAGGTTGTCCAAAGTAAGATTAAAGTCTCAAGGGACAGAATAACATAAAATTGGACACAGAGAATTAATCGTTAAAATTGTATGGAATAGTTTTATGTGTCTCGCAGACCTATATGGATTTGGATTTAAATTTCTTAATTATATTGTAATTTTCTATGAGAGCTTGTTCACTGTTAATGACATGTTTATAGAATAGAAATATATACTGAAAATTTATATTTTTGCTAAAGATTAATTGATGATTAAATTTTAACATTTAGTATATCAATTTGTTGGACAGAAAATTATGAGTATGATAAATTATTTATATTTATTTAAGATGCCATGGAATTGACTGATACAATATCTATTTGGGCTCTGTTAATTATGTGGAAACTGGGAATAGAGTTATATTTACAGACATGGTCCTGTGTGGTCAAGTGTTGGCTTCTGTGATGTGATTTCAAGTAATGGCTTATTGTATAGTGGTTTTATTTAAGCATGTTTGTTAATATACTCTAACATGCTTAGTATGGAATTGTTGATATTGATATTTATATTGTCAATGCTTTATCAACTGTTGGTTTTATTTAAGCATGTTTGTTAATATACTCTAATATGCTTAGTGTGGAATTGTTGATATTGATATTTGTATTGTCAATGTTTTATCAACTGTTGGATGGATGGGATTGTATGCACCGGTATGGGACGGTGTCATACTAGGTTTGGATTTGCTCAATTTGCTAAGTCCTACCTATTTTGGAATAAGGGTACGGGTTGTTAAATAAAATCCTCCTTATATATATGAGTCAGTACGGTTGAATACGCCGAACGACTTACTGGATTTCTTATGGATGGTTAGGAACGGAGTTTAGGTATATTTTTATGATACCGCGATGTGAGCTTGAGTCTCAGCGTCGACAGTTAGAGTGCATATATGCAATAGGATGCGTGGCTGGCTATGAAGGTTGAGGTATAACCTGTTTAGGCTTAGGTACTCATGCCCACTCAGGTGCGTTTTGCGTGATACCTTCTATTCAGGTTGAGACCCTCTTCATAGTCTAGCGAGAGTCCAGTAATGTGGATATATTTATGTACGGATTATTAGTTATTGTTGAACTATTTAGTATGTACATGCGTATCGAGTCTCTACTTGAATTGTAGTAGGATAGAACTTGTTCGTGGGCCTGACCCACTTCTATTTTTCAGGTGTACGTCAATTCCAGTCTTGAGTTTGTTCGTGCTGAGCAGAGACGGTCATTCATTCTTCCGACGACGTAGGATCTCTCTCCACAATTTAATTATGGATTCTTTCTAGATTTAATTCAGTTTGTTTTTATTTATTAGGGGTCCACTGGATGGATTTCCGAGCTGTACCCTTGGAGGTTTTGGAGATGGATTATTAAAATCTTTATTATTTGGGATTTTAAGAATTTAATTTCAAAAGGATTTTGTACTTTAGTTTTCATTCAGCTTAAATGTTTATTTATTAAATTCATTTTGTATTCTGTGTTCGAATAAAATACTTTAATTATCTGATATTTCTCGGGTTTGGATCTGGGTCTGATCAACCCGTGTTTCGGATTCAAGAGGTATCACATTAGGATTTGGTGGATTCACGGAGTTTGGTTGAGGGTTTATGCCTCATGTGCTTGTAGATGGCGGTAAAGAGTTTTGTTTAGTAATATGGTGCCTTTTTCATTCGGTTAGTATCATGGGGGAACTTAAAAAAACAAAAATCAGTATGAAAGTTTGGTAAATGGGCATTACTAAACCAATAACATTTGTACAGGCAATCGACCCGTATGGATATAACATTACAAAATCGATTATTGCAATTTTTTTTATCCAGAAGATAGGGTCCAGAAACTCACCGATGCCTTACTTTTCACCACATAATTCAAATTAAAAAAAAAAAAAAAATGAATTCTTATTAAAATTTTTTAATACCACTTAACACAAGTATTTACCTTATTGTAAATGTCTAGGTGGTTGTCCTCATAAAAAGGGCTTAGTAATTTGATTTTTTTTCTCTGAATGTGTTGAATTTTATTGATACAAAATAGATAATGATGTACAAAAGAATAGCTTTGTAAAACAACCAAAACAAACCTAAGTCAGAGGCATACCCCTGTCTGCACAACAGAAATAAAAGCCATAAACATATAAACCAGGGATTGTTATAGATACATAGACTTATGGATACAAATTTTTGGCAATATATTTTACACACTCTAAATGGACTCTATCTCAACTTCGACTTAAAATTTTGCCCAAAAAAAAAAAAAAAAGATTTACCTGAAAAAAAATATATATTTTTTGAAGAATGGACAAAATTGTTCTCCAGACTGCAAAATCAGTTGGTTTAGCAACGAGACTCTGAAAATGAGCCCTTTTAATGTTTTTGTGTCTAAACCATCTAATCCGCCACAAAACTTCTTTAAAGTTCAGAAAGTCCTAAAATAAAATCAATACTCTCAAAACTCCTAATGTCAAACCCACCTTCATGTTTAGGTAAAGTAAATATTATCCCAGCAAAAAAAAAAAAAAAAAAAAGAAAAATGGAAGATTTCTTCTCAGCATTTCCACTGAAGATGCAAGAAACTCCTTCTATTCTTTCTCTCTCTAGAATTCTTACACCTCAACCCGAAAAAGATCCCTCTCCTCTTCCTTCCAACTCCTATTTATAGATATTTACAAGATATTTACAAGATATTTGCTGATTGCTGGATCTGGGCCTATTCCTCTGTAAGCCCTGGTCACGCTTGATGGGCTTACTCCCGTTCGGCCCATATGGCAGTGTCTTTCTATGGGCTGACCCAGCTGTTTGGACTGAATGTCGTGTCTTGCGAGTCGGACCTGGCCCATGTCATCCGGGACCTCCTCAACTGCCCCCATAATTGCCCCTTAATTAATAAGGGGTAATTATTGATGGCGTCTCATCATGACGCTGACGGCTCGAGATAACCACGTGGGGGAGCGGACGGTCAGATCCAGAATCAATGTTCCGCAGCTCGAGGGATTTCTTGCCTTCCCGACGCTTCGGCCCTCGGGCCCCCTCGCCTTTATAATGCTCTAGAATTCCACTTCACTTCCCTTTACCGTCTCCATCATCAGCCAAGTCTCTCTCTTTTTAGAACAGTGCTAAGCTTTTTCCGGTGAAATCCTTCAAGAGTCATTCTTCCAGCGATCTTGCAGTCCTCCGAGGTTAGTTTCGTTCTTTTTACTTTCGGCAGGCTTCCATTTGCCCTCTTTTAGATTCTTCTAGCACTTCCACCATGGTTGTAGATCTGGATGTTCTTCGTATGAGACTTAGACTTCCTGACAACATCGAAGTTAGGGTTTGCCCCCAAGACGTTAATATTACGACCGGCGCCGGCCTCCTGCCCGGCGAAGTCTTATTCACGAACCTTCAATTGAACGTTGTTAGGTTCCCTCTGCACCCTTTCTTTAATTATGTCTTCAATAGATTGGGGATATCCCCTCTGCAGGTCAACCCCAACTTCTTTAGGATCATATCTGTTATGCTCTTATTGATGCGTGACAGAAATCTGGACCTCGACCTCATAGACCTCCTTCTGTGCTATAAGGTCAGTAAGATCCGTACTAACGAGCCCTTCTACCACCTCTACCCGTTCGAGAAGATGTCCATATGCACTGACACAATAAAATCAGAAAAGGGTTGGAGGGATAGCATAGTGGGCATTAGTGGGGCTTGGTCTTCGCCGGCTGCAGAGGATTACCCAATCCCGAGCGCCTTTGGTGTCTGCTCTGTCTCCTCCTATAAAAAATTCAAATCCCACAAACATGACTGCCCCTGTGAAACATGCGTTCCTCGTTTTTGCACTTACTTATGCCGCTCCTTGGGAATACCTTATGATGACTTGAGCTATAGTGTTTGCAGGGATAGGAGTAACTACTTGAAGAGATACGTTCTGAACGATATTCCTTCCTGCTCAGATCTCCTCACTTCAGACAACCTCTTTGCGCTCTCATCACTCGGCTACAATATGAGCAGACTTCAGATTCCCTCTTTTGGCAGGAGGAAAAATGCTCCCCCAGCCACTCCTGCTGCTGGGGCGACCTCCTCTCCAGCGTCAGCTTCTTCTTCAGCCACCATATCTGACACTGTCCCGAGCGCAGCGGCTACCAACCCTGTTACCAGCGCCCCTGCTGCCAACCAGAACGCGCCCTCCCCAGCTACCATAGCTCCTGCTGCTGCGGGGGGCGGTCGGGACAAAGAGCGAGGCAAAAGGCCTCATCCTGACAGTGAAATCGATCCTGAGGAGGAGCCTCTCATTAGAAGGACCCGGGTCTCTGGGCCGGGTACTCTCTTGCACCGAGCGATCAGAGCTCCTTCTCCCTCTGGGCCTCCCGCAGCTGGTGGCTCTGCTTCTGCTTCAGGTCCCCCTTCTATCCCCAGCTTACCGCCATGGGCCCCTCGGTACACCCGAACGGATGGGACGTTCGTGAAACCGAACGAGACCATGCTGAAGGATGGCCAGACCGCTATGGCCTACTACAGGAGCATGTGGACTCCGAAGGACCTTGAGGCGGCAAAGGGCCTTTCCCAGAAGGACGTGTTCAGTCGCTTTCCCCAATCTGCTATGGAGGTGACTTTTATTTTCTAACTCATGAATTCTCTTATATTACTTGGTCTTGCCTTCGCCCGTCTGGACTATTGGTTTAACCGTTTTTATTGTGCACCTATGCAGACATTGTTCGGAATGATGGCCATGCAGAAGCAGGTGGAGATTGGGAATGCCAGGGCCCGAAAGTATTCTGACAGCCTGGAGGTGGCTAACAAAGAAAACGACCTCCTTGCCATGAAGAATACCGAGGCGCTGGTTCGGCTCGACAAAGCCGAGCAAGAGAGAGATGTCCTGAAGAAGGAGAATGATTCCCTTCAGGATGAGAAGGACGCCCTCCAGCTTGAGAAAAGCGTCTGGCAGACCGAGCGGGAATCAATTAGAGAAGAGAAGGCAGAACTCCAGCGCCTTCTAGCTGATGAACAATCTGCTCGGATGGCCTTTGAAAAAAGAGCTCTGGACGAGCGTACCGCTCTGATCGACGCGATCAGCAGAGTGGGTGGTGGGATGCTGGCCCTTCACGCTCGGTTCTCCAGGGTCGGTGCTCTTCGGTATGCTCAAGGATTCCGGGAAGGTTTTGCCGACCGGGTTCCGGATGAGGGACAGACCAGCTCCACTCCGGATGAGGTAGACAAGGATCTGGGGATCGAGCCTCTGGGGGTCTATGTCGACCCAGAACCCACCGAAGCGGAACGTATATTTGATGAGTGCCAGGACATCGCATCCTCAAGGATCATCACAGCTCCTCCTACCGCTCTGCCACTGACCGCTCCCCAATCGTCAACCGTGGCTCCTTCTATAGCCACTGCTGACGCTGAACCCCAGCCGAACGATTCAGTCATTCACCTGGATTCCCCACCTCATGAAGGTGAGGCGGCTGATGGGGCCGAGGAGGCGAGTCGGCACGACCAGGATGCTGTTGGTACTGAGGCGTCCAGCTAGGGCTCCTTCGAATTCTTCCATTTCATATCTTCTTGTAATGATGGACATCTCTCTTTTGTAAACTCAATGTTCAATATTAATGAAATGACAGAACTCTTTTTTCCCTATGTGTTGTGCTCTATTCAACTCATCTTCACTACATACATATCTCTTTTTTTTTTTTTTTTTTTTTTTTTTTAGCTTTGTCGTGTGTTTGTACGGCAAGTGCCTGGCGCTCGGCTAGAATGCCACTTGCCACTTGGCTTAGCCACTTGGCTTTAAATTTTTAGCAAGTGTCTGGCGTTCGGCTTGTAGTGCCAGCTGTCACTTATCTTGCTTGAGTGCCTGGCGCTCGGCTAGAATGCCACTTGCCACTTGGCTTAGCCACTTGGCTTTAAATTTTTAGCAAGTGTCTGGCGTTCGGCTTGTAGTGCCAGCTGCCACTTATCTTGCTTAAGTGCCTGGCGCTCGGCTAGAATGCCACTTGCCACTTGGCTTTAAATTTTTAGCAAGTGTCTGGCGTTCGGCTTGTAGTGCCAGCTGCCACTTATCTTGCTTAAGTGCCTGGCGCTCGGCTAGAATGCCACTTGCCACTTGGCTTTAAATTTTTAGCAAGTGTCTGGCGTTCGGCTTGTAGTGCCAGCTGCCACTTATCTTGCTTAAGTGCCTGGCGCTCGGCTAGAATGCCACTTGCCACTTGGCTTTAAATTTTTATAGTAGACCGTTGGAAAAGAAAATTCTTTTTTGTAAATTCCAGTAACTTGCTCATTCATACGTATTTGATTGACAACAAACAACATCCAATTAAAGCCAGAACTTATCTTTTATTGGTAGTACCTCTTCAGAGACGTGGCGTTCCAGGGCCTGCTGACCAACCTTCCCGCCATGGTTTCCAACGTATATGCCCCCTTGCCAATGACTTCTGCAATTCTGTATAGGCCTTCCCAGGGTGGCATCATTTTTTTGACCATCCCCACCTTTCTTTTCAGAACCAGATCGCCCGGGGCAAAATCCCTGTGTTTTACTCTCTTGTTGTGACTATTCACCAGCACTTGCTGATACGATGCTAGCCTTATAGCCGCTGCGTCCCTCCTTTCGTCTATCAGGTCGAGGTTCAATCTTAACATCTTGTCGTTCTGATCTCGACTCCATGCTAAGCTTCTGATAGTGGGGACTAAATGCTCAACCGGTATAACTGCTTCGGTACCATACGCCATTGCGAACGGGCTCTCCCCAGTCGGCCACCTTGGGGTGGTTCTGTAAGCCCATAGAACGTTCGGGAGTTCATCCAACCACTTCCCCTTCTGATCTTCCAGCTTCTTCTTAATGCAGGCGAAAATGGTTCTGTTTGTGATTTCTGCTTGTCCGTTGGCCTGAGGATGATTTACTGCAGCCAACTTCTGGTTGATTCCATACTCCTCCAGCAGCTTTCTTACTTGCCTGCTGTCGAGGTTTGTGCCATTGTCCATGACTATCGATCTGGGAACACCGAAACGGCAGATAATGTTGTTCCAAATAAATCGTCTCACCTGAGTCTGAGTCACGCTAGGATACGGTTCTGCCTCCACCCATTTAGTAAAGTAATCCGTGGCCAGTAACACATACTTGTTCTGAGCTCTTGCAGTTGGCAGAGGACCGACCACATCCATCCCCATTGCGCGAAAGGCCACGGCGAGGCCATTACGTGCAATTCCTCAGGTGGTTGGTGGATCAATGGTCCATATCGTTGGCATTTATCGCACCTTCGAGAGAACTCCTCCGCATCTCTTGACATGTTTGGCCAGAAATACCCTTGTGTCATTGCTTTATGCGCTAACGATCGCCCGCCAGAGTGATTGCCACACACTCCCTCATGAATAGCCCGCAATACCTGCTGCGACTCCGCGGGGGTGACACATTTCAAGTATGGGCCAGAATAGGACCTTCTATACAGCTGGTTCCGCACGATGGCGTACTTGGCAGCATTCTTTTTAAGTCTCCTAGCTTCATCCCTTTGCATAGGCAGAACGCCATCTCGAATATAAGCAATGATTGGATCAATCCAACTCGGTTCATACGGTATGACGTTGACTTGCCAAGGGTCAGAGTCCAACGGTTCTTCGAAAATAGATGGCCGGGTCACTATCCCTACTGGAATCACCCTCGCCAATGTTTCACCGCAACACGAAGCACTGCATGCTAAACGGTCTGCATCTGCATTCTGTTCCCTCGGCAGCTGTATGAATTCAATCGTTGCAAAGTCCTTGGCTCTATGCAGAACGGCAGAACGATATGCCCCCATCGTGTCATCCTTGGTCGCGTACTCACCATTTACCTGCCGAACAATCAGCTGCGAGTCACTATACACTGTCAAACTTTTAATCTGTAGCTCTTTGGCCAACTTTAATCCATTTAGCAACGCCTCGTATTCCGCTTCATTATTGGTGGCTCGGAACTCAAGTCTGAGTGCTTGGCTCAAGGAAGTACCCTCTGGGGTTTGCAGTTTGATCCCAATCCCAGCCCCCGTCTGGTTAGAGGAGCCATCCACAAAAAGTTTCCAAGAGCCGCTTCTAAGATCCTCTTCCGTATCTTCGGTGTCACATTCTAATAGGAAATCGGCTACCGCTTGCCCTTTAACAGCTGTTCTCGGCTCATACGTTATGTCGAATGAACTCAACTCTATGGCCCACTTTGTCATTCTGCCCGAGAGCTCTGGCTTGTGCATAAGCGTTCTGATTGGGAAAGTTGTCAGAACAGCTATGGGGTGGGATTCGAAATAATGCCTCAACTTTCTTTTTGCATTTACAAGTGCAAGTACCACCCGTTCGGCCTTTGAGTATCTTTTTTCTGCCTCCATCAGCGTTTTGCTTACATAAAATACCGGGTATTGCACCCCTTCCTTGCAACGAATCAGAACTGCACTTGTCGCGACACCAGATACTCCAAGATATAGAAATAACTTTTCTTCCGGTTCTGGGGCTGACAGGACTGGTGGATTCTGCATATATTGCTTCAAATGAGTCAATGCTTGCCGTTGCTCATCCCCCCAGACCTGCCTTCCATGGCTCCGAATCGTGTCAAAGAATGGTTTGCAGTGATCTGACAATTTTGAAATAAATCGGCTTAATGCAGCTATTCGTCCTGTTAGCGCTTGCACCTCTCTGATCGTCTTTGGCTCGGCATTCTTAATCAAAGCTTCTGCTTGAGCGGGGCTAACTTCGATGCCCCTGCGGTTGACCACGTGTCCCAGAAACTGTCCGGAACTCACACCGAACGAGCACTTGGCCGGATTGAGCCTCATTCCATACCGCTTTAGTACATCGAATACATCTTGCAGATGCTTCAGATGATCATCCTTTTTCCTACTCTTTACCACCATATCATCAATATAGGCTTCGACAATCTTACCCATTTGATTCTTAAAAACTTTGCTAACAAGTCGTTGATAAGTTGCTCCCGCATTCTTTAGCCCGAAAGGCATAACTTTGTAGCAGTATGTACCTCGCTCGGTGACAAAAGAAGTTTTTTCTTCATCTGCGGGGTCCATAGGAATCTGATTATAACCTGAATATGCATCCAGAAAGGTTAAACGCTCATACCCAGTGGTGGCATCCACCATTTGATCAATCTTAGGCAGCGGGAAGCTGTCCTTCGGGCAGGCTTTGTTCAAATTGGTGAAATCAATGCATACTCGCCATTTCCCATTTTTCTTCTGCACTACAACGACGTTGGACAACCACTCAGGGTAGTGCACTTCTCTGATAAATCCCGCATCAAGCAGCCTATCGACTTCTTCCGCTATGATCTGATTACGTTCTGGAGCAAATCTTCGCTGCTTCTGTTTCACTGGTTTGAAACTGGGATTGACATTCAGGGAATGACAGGATACGGAAGGACTAATTCCAGGCATGTCTAGGTGACTCCATGCAAATACGTCGACATTGTGGGACAAAAAATCCACTAGCTCTTGCTGCTCTTCTCTGGTCAGTCTTATACCTACTCTGGTAGTTCGTTCTGGCCTGGACTGATCGATCTGCACATCCAGAAGGGGCTCCTCGGTCAAGTCGACTGACTCCTCCACCCTATTCTGCTCGGGCGGAGGTTTCTGTAATTGCTATCTGGGGCTTGTCGAACGGACGGGCGCCTTTCCTTTCCCAGCATGTTTTAGTGTGACGGAATAACACTCTTTGGCTGCGACCTGATCCCCCCGAATGTCTATTACTTTATCCCCATCGGGCCCGAGGCACCTCATGACCTGATGCAGAGTTGAGGGTACACCTCGGACTCTGTGAATCCATCCTCTTCCCATCAGGAGATTATACGAGGGGTGAATTTCCACAACCACAAAAGTTTCCATAAGAGCTCGTTCTGCAGCTTGAACTTCTACTTCCACCATCCCGACGGGTTCCACCCTCTTCCCATCGAACCCTAATAAGGGATTTCCGGTGGGCTTGAGCCTCTCTGGTTTAATGTCGAGCCTGTCAAATGTGTCCCTCGGCATAACATTCGCACTGCTCCCAGGATCGATCAGAACTCTGCGCACCAAGCAATCTGCCACTGTCAAACTGACTACCAACGGGTCGTCATGAGGCAGTTGAACACGCTGCAGGTCTGTCCAGTCGAACTTTATCTGCATTGACGGGCTCTGCTGGTGTAGAGTGGACACATTGCCGACCCTTTTCTTCATCTGCGCCTGCCGCAGGCGCACCCGTAGCAGCTCATCTGACTCTTCACTAGGCTCGGGTCGACCATGGATAGCATTGATTATACGAACTGGTTGCGAATTGTGGGAGCTTTGTTTATGACTCCTTTTTATTTGTTCCACTGGTCGATTCTGCTCCATCGCCGAGCCTTGAACATAACTCGCAAACTCCCCTCTAGCTATCAACATCTCCACTTGCCTCCTCAGGTTCCTGCATTCGTTAGTCTAATGTCCGAAATCAGAATGAAAAGCACAATGTTTAGTTTGATCCCTCTGCTCGAGGGGTTGTCTAATTGGCAGTGGTGGATGAAACTTGTCCTTGTTCTCCTGATACAGCCTCGCCAGAGTGACCTTCAGCGGAGTAATCAACTCTTCCTCCCTGGACCTTTTTTCGGCCTTCCAAGTGGTCTGACGTTGTGGCTGAGCCTGCTTCTGCCTGATCTTTGCCTTGGACTTTTCCTCGGTCGACACAAGCGACGTTGTCCGAGCATTAGCTGCCTCCTCTTCTTCGAGGCGCACAAAGCCATCGGCTCTCTCATTGAGTTCATCCATGGTAGCCGGCGTGTTCACTACCAGACTGGTGTGAAAGGGAGTTCCGCGTGTCATGGCTAACTTGAAGGCTTGAACTGCCGTAGAAGGGTGGCATTCGATCACCATACTCTTAGTGAGATTAAACCTGGTAAGAAAGGCCTGGAGACGTTCATCCTTGTGCTGCCGCATCGTGAATAGGCTCGAGATGTCCTTCGGCGGGCGTTTGTTCCCATAGTACTGGCTTACGAACCGATCGCACAGGTCTCTGAAACTGCCAATGGAGCTCCTAGGCAAGTTTTTGAACCAGCTGAGCGCCGGTCCGGCCAGGCTTGTAGGGAAACATTTGCACATTAAAGAGTCGTTTTCCGTATTCAGGGCCATTTTCAACTGGATATGATACACATGATCGATCGGATCGGTCGTTCCGTCAAACAGAATAAAGACTGGCATAGCAAACTTCCTTGGATGCGGCGCATTCAAGATCTCGTCGGTGAATGGTGAATCCACCGTCCGAGCTGCGGATCGGAGAGCTTCATTCTCTCTCTGGAGTCCAGCGGTAGCTCTGTGAGTTACGGTTCTGCCCTCCGAACCGTGATGAGTGACAGTAACCATGGAGGGCCGGTAAGACGGATCGAACGACCGTTCCTCTATGAACTCTCTTTGCCAAGGCGACGCTACTCGACGGCGATCAACCTCCATCACTTCCTCTCGGTCAAACCCTTCCCGCTGCGGATCAACGTGAGTCGATCCTTCGTGATCTTCAACTCGACGAACATTTGGCGGCAAATTGTCCATCATCCTTTCATCACGGTGGTGAGCTGACTGATTGTTCTCGTCCTGATCGCCTTGATGCGCGATATTAGATGGAACACCTCCTTCTCCGACCGGAATTGGATGCGAAACCGCAGGTATTTGCCGATGCTGCAGTCCAGCTTTCAATTCTGCATTTTCTTTTCTGAGAGCTTCAATCAAGTTCATCAACTCTTCAAGCTTTGTTTGCTGGACAGCCTCCATCGGATTGGAGCTTTCACCTATCATTATTCCCGAACGGAGTAAAGGCATTAATCTCAAGTTCGCGAGTAGATCTGAGCTTCGTGAGTAGGAATTTTTAGATCTGGCTTCTAATTCTCCGAATTATGCTCACTATTTACGAGATCTGAATTGTCTGAACTCTAAATCCGTTAGATCCTGCCACAATCGAACAACTCGTGGTTGCGTAGATCTGAAGTCACTCATGCCAAAGCTTCAAGAATTGTAATTCCTCCAGAGTAGGTCACAATCGCTCAGATCTGGATTCAAATCCCCAAGATCGAGTCTCGATCAACCGAATTGGTTTGAATCCATCCGATACTCCTCATTGATCAACCAAACTTTCATGTCTTTCCCACAGACGGCGCCAATTGAAGATGCAAGAAACTCCTTCTATTCTTTCTCTCTCTAGAATTCTTACACCTCAACCCGAAAAAGATCCCTCTCCTCTTCCTTCCAACTCCTATTTATAGATATTTACAAGATATTTACAAGATATTTGCTGACTGCTGGATCTGGGCCTATTCCTCTGTAAGCCCTGGTCACGCTTGATGGGCTTACTCCCGTTCGGCCCATATGGCAGTGTCTTTCTATGGGCTGACCCAGCTGTTTGGACTGAATGTCGTGTTTTGCGAGTCGGACCTGGCCCATGTCATCCGGGACCTCCTCATCCACACTAAACAAATTCCTGACCTTCCTCCCAATACTGACAATATATATATATATATATATATATATATATATATATATATATATATAATGAGTTAACCTTGTTTAAAAGAGTATGAACATTTTTTTTTAGTTACCCTCCCAATTTAGTTATCAATGGTTTTTTTTTTTTTTTTGGTTGTTGTCCCAAAATACTTGTACTTTTAAAAGTTTAATCAACATATTTCATATTTTTTCATAAAATACCCTTCAAAGTTTTAAAAAATTTCAAACTTAGATTATATATATACATATTCAAACCGTTTATTTTGAATGCATAGCAAATTTTATGAATTCTATAAGAAATTTTGTGTCCCGTAAATGTGTACTATTTTTTAGTTTTCCTCCCAAGCTGGTGGTTATTTCATGCACCTCGAATACTTTTTTAATATCCAAAACTTCCGGTGCCAGGAAATCTCTAGACCAATCACTAACGGTGATTAGCTCTCTGAAGTATGACCTCTCTTTTCAAAGCCGAGATTGGGTGCTCAAACCTCGCTAGTGTCAATATTGTGAGGGAGTGTGGTTTGCTTGAATTTCGGGAAAAAAACAAAATTACAAAATATAAAATAAAGATTAATAATAAAATAAAGATAAAATAGAAAAATTCAGACTCAAACCAATAAACTGTAATGTTTTCAATGCCCTTGTAATAATATTGCAAATTAATCAAAATAATTAAATCCACTGTACACAATATACAAACCTCTCTTCAGCGCATGGAGGAAAATGTCAAAACCAATCACCATTTTTATGCCGCCTCTGCCATTTATCTTTCTTTCTCTTCTTCCTACTGCATTTACAGTAAATAATTATGCTTCCTTTGGTAAAGAATGGATAGCTATTCTCAGTGTCCCTCCCCCTTGTGCCTGGTTATAGACAGATGGAAAATGTGTCTAGAAGGGATGCCTAATTCATCTTTCATTCCCCTCCCTCTTCCTCTCCCTTGTACCAAACAATGGCAACCTGCACATCTTTCCTCTCTTCATACCCCTCCTGGTTATAGACAGGTGGAAAATGTGTCTAGAAGGGATGCCTAATTCATCCTTCTTTCCCCTCCCTCTTCCTCTCCCTTGTACCAAACAATGGCAACCTGCACATCTTTCCTCTCTTCCCTCCCGGCTGCTCTTCAAGCCCCTCCTGGTTATAGACAGGTGGAAAATGTGTCTAGAAGGGATGCCTAATTCATCCTTCATTCCCCTCCCTCTTCCTCTCCCTTATACCAAACAATGGCAACCTGCACATCTTCCCTCTCTTCCCTCACGGCTGTCTTCATACCCCTCCTACCAAACTAGCTTACGGAAAGGAAAAAAAAAAAAATCAATTTCCAAGCTATATCAGTACACACACCATGCTGGATTTTCAATTCGCTCTCTGAGGCTCAAGATTATAACCGCGTCTATATGCAACTCGGTACAGTTGATCATAGCCCGCAAGTACACCAGCCCCTGCAACACCAACAAGCATGTTTGCAGTAACTCCTCGATACAGTGCATTGAAACCCTCAAGACGAATGATTTCACGGAGTGCATGGAGTGCATTATTATACTTCACGGATTGTCCAGAAGTTAGCATCATCCTTCGTCGCAGCGTGTCAAAGGGGTAGGCACATACCCCGGAAACTGTTGTCACACTCCAACCCAACAGGAAACTAGCAAAGAAATTGTCCTGCAAAATTGAATCAGTGATGAATACTCTAAATTGGAATTTGGTCATTGAAAAATCACAGCAACATATAATGAAATTGCTTTGCATACAAAATACTCCTCTGGCCAACGAACACTAGCTAAATTGGTAAGGGTGACTGAGGTAGTGTGTCATCTTGACTTCTAACTTTCCAAATGAAATTCTTATATTGTAGAAAAACAAAAGAAAAGAAGAAAAAGTACACTTCAGGCAAGAGACTTGGACACGTGATATTGTTTGTGTTAATTAATTTCCATGAAAGCTTGAAAGAAGCCCTCAATCAAATATTCAAACAATCATCTGACCTAATTAATTATTAGTACAAAAAATAATAATAATAAAATAAGATAGTACTGAATGCTTCTACTAAGATGTTGTGGGACCAACAGCAAACTACGCATGCTGTGCATCCCCAAGAACTGACACTTCAGCCCCAAGACAGATACAAAGGGGAATTTTTTATGAGATGAACATCAGTACGAAGTATGAAAAAGCCAGGTAAAGGCATTTACCTTAAAAGGCCCAACCAAAACAATAGGCTTCATGGTATCATAGATACCAAAGTACATGCCTCTGTAGAGAGTAATTCCCAAGATTGAAACCCCAAATCCCCTATACAGGCCTACAATTCCATCACTTGACAAAGTTTTACGGTAAACATCAACTAGCCCTCTAAATTGGCGTTGACCATTAACTAACTCCTTTGTATCAATACCTAGACGGGTACGTGCATAATCCAAATGATAAAGAAATAATGACGTGGTTGCTCCAGCAGCACTCCCTGAAGCAACATTTCCGGCAAACCACTTCATGTAACCATCTTTCTCTTTTGAGCGTCCAAAGAGGCTCTTGAAGTAACCTTTAAATGCAAAATTAAGAGCCTGTGGACAAATTAACAAGGTTTCTTCAGTCATGGCTAATACCACTTCACAAAATGTTTGCAGAACACACTGTCACAACACACAAACACTCTACCATTGAAAGGAATTTCTATTTTCTAACAAAGGAGTCAAAAATTTTAAATTGACAATGCAGAGTAATCAGAATCGTACATTCCATGATATTTTTATGTGACTTCTATGGTTTACAATATCTAATGCCAATAAGAGGTCGGGGCATGACCCCTATAATTTTTCAAGAGAAACAAATTCATGCATGCAGATAAAAAGGAAAAATTAGAGAACACATCACAACAATGTGAATAACTTCACATCAAAATCACAAGTAGAACAGATTGCATTTTGTTTTTGTGATGCCAACAAGTGTGGGCGTGAAGGCTATACTTTTTTCAATATAATATTGTACAACCCTACTGACATCAACTAAGGATCGACCAACTGTTCAACTTAGCTACGAAAATCTCACCCATTATATCTAATTTCTAATATCAACAACTAACATGATGGCCGTTGCACAACACATTATGGAGAGGTCCCGCTCTAGTTACATCCCAATTTATCAACCATCAAGTAATTGGTAGCTGTTACAAAAGACCATAATGGGTCAGCCAATTATGTAATGTTTGTTATGCCAAAAAAAGAAAAAGGAAAAGACCAGCTCTTGCCATATCAAATCTCATGTGACAAAATTTGATCAAAACATATGTATCATTGACTTTTTAGTGGGTTTTTATTAATTACATAAATTCATGGCATCAATAACCAATTTCCGATGCCCCTTAGCCATCCCGATATTGTTACACCACAACCACGACCATTACATAACCCAATATGTAATTTAAAAATATGATCTTACCTTCCACTATGTCTAAGGCAATACTTCACATCCTAGGATAAGCTCAACATAGCAAATTTTCTAATGCTATGTTTGGTTGGAGGGAAGGATTGAGGGGGGATGGATGAGAGGAGGGATGGATAAATATTTTCGTGTTTGGTTGGAGGGAAGGGAAGAGGAGGAGGAAACAAGGAGGGATGCTTCATCCCTCCTTCCTTTATGTTTTTCTATCCGCCCACTTTTGGGGGGAAGAGAGGAGAGAAAGAAGGCATGACTTCCTATAAATTTGTAATTTACAAATTTAACCTTTTAAAAAAATTTGAAATAAATATCTACCTTTAATAATTTTATATAAAAGGGTGTATTGGTAAAAAAAATATAAGAACTCTACTTCCCTTCCTTCCAACCAAACAAGAAAAAAGTATCACTCCATTCATCCTTTCTACTATACATTCCATTCAATCAAACATAAAATGGGAAAGACACCCTCCTTTCCCTAGGGATATCTCATCCATCCCTCCCCCCATCTCTTCCATCCATTTTTCCATCCCTCCAACCAAACAAAGCATAAGTTTCATATTGATAGGGCTTAGCAATTAGCCTGACATAACCTCCATTTAGATATGGACCAGGTAAACAACACAGGTAGTTCTTTCAATAATTTATTGACAAGTACATACATCTTTACCTCATATCAGTTTCAATGCTTAAAAAGTTTTACACGGAAGGCTTGCAGTCATTAAGATAAGTGGTGAAGGAGGAAAATGCATGACGAGATAAGTGAAAAAAGTCAAATTTTTTTTTTTTTAAGTCCTATTTTCAGGTACTTATACCATGTGCTGAAAATAGTCTCTCTCCTAACCACTTAATTTTTCTAATTTACTCTCCTTTTTAAACGAACACAATTGCAGAAAAGAGAGATTTTTAAAACTTCATCCTGTATTTTCTTCTCTCGCCGTTAATTGAATGGTGTGCAATAGTCTATGAAAAACCCAGGAGTTCATTAGGGGCAGTGATGATTTAAAAGGAATTGCGATTTAATTACAAGGTAACCAATAAAGGCATGCATATACCAGTTGTTACATGTATTCTTCTTCATGTTTATGGACCTGTTTCTTTTTACACGACCTCAGATAAAAGCAATTCAGTAGGTGGACAGCTAGTTCATGAAATGGCAAGGAAAATCCATTTAAATAGGAAACATTACTCCTGTATTGTTAACACGTGATTCCATGCAAGCCAACTTCTATCAGATGCATGCAATGCAGCAGCAGTGGTTAGTGGTTTTTTACACAAGCAGTCCGTTCAGCCACACTCATAGCACCGTGCCTTCAGCGGTGCCTAGATTCATGGGCAGATTATGTAATAGTACTGTGACATTCCGGATTTTTATTTTGAATTAGGCTTTGATTGTGATTTCACTTGATTTAAATTTTGGAGACTCTTGTTTATTTAAATTGGGTGTGCTTGATCATTTATTTGAAGATGTGGAGTACCAGTATGATTTATACAAGTGATGGGATTTTTATTGGGGGACACTTGCATAATAATTGAGTGGAGGGTGGCACAATTTGGAACTGTAGAAAAATAGAATTAGTGGAATCCATGTGTCTGGGCATGCATAGGGTAGGACACGTTTCTTCTCCAAAGCCATACACTTGCCCATATATATATACCCTATATATCTATGTATATATATATATATATATCTCACTAGACTTCTGTATATCATTTTGCATCCTCACACAAAGAGACTGAGACAGAGAGAGAGAGAGCTGAACTGAGAGATGAGAAGAGGGGAGGGGTCGGCTCTGAGAAAAATAGGACCTGTTGCTGATTTTCTTTGCAGAACAACAAGATGGAGAAGAAGAAAAGGAAAGAAAGGAACCAAGCTTAGGATCATCCCCACCCTTTAACCTTCATGCTTGTCTAAGGTAGGGCCTCCCTAACTTGCGGTGCTTTGAGTGAATTTTAATAAAAACTTGTTTGCAACCGTTGTCATGATCTATATCCTATGTGCATGCATATATTTTGCCCTAAATTGAGAATATTGCCTTAGTTTCTTAAAAATCATAATGAGAGGGACATGATATCTTGTACGCCGTGATGAGGGGTAATGCAGAGTTATCCGTGAAGCTAATGGAACGAGGCAGAGACCCATAAGTGAAAAGAGAGAATGAACTACCATTGTTGACCCGCTACCTGAGCTTGCAGCTTCACTGTAAGACACCTAAGAAGGCTTATTAAGTGGCTATTAGACTCGCTAGGTTTTGTGATCATGCCGAAGCAATATGGGCTGGTGAGGCTTTAGTAGGCTATCCAACATAAACATAATATTCACCAACATTATACCCTTCTTATTTGGTAAGGTCTAGGTACGATCAATTTGGAGGGCAAGCCCTCAAGTAAGCCAGAAAGACAGGGCAACTCATAAGGTGTCTCATCTATCAATGGTTCCTGAGTCAAGGCTATAGGCCTTCTTTGCGTCCTAAGTCAGGCTTAGTTACCAAAATCATGAGTTGCACATGCTTGGCTGGATTCAATTACATGCTTATTCCTTTACCATATCATGTTCCTTAGGGCTTTTGGTCCAAATTGTTGTACTCCATGATAGTATGCATATTGGCGCTGTATGGGGCTCATTTGGAGAACATAAGGATTTTTTCATGTATTGTATCTCTTAGCCTATCTTTATCATGAAACTGAGTATGTTTTTTATGAACATATGGGAATTCCTTGCTTTGCATAGGATGCCTTTGTGTCACGTGCATAAAACAAGCATTGGGTTTACTGTCTCAATTAATATAAGCGTCGTGCTGCTAGGCGAAGCGGACTTGATGTTGATAAATCCGCGAATCTAGAAATTCATTTCGGACAATTGAACCCAGGACGGAGTGGAAGAAGGGAGGAGATTCTCGAACCCGGATGAACCATATAGCCAAGAGAACCCATGAACCAGAATAGAAGAGCTTGCCCCACCCATATCAAATGAAATAAAGCACTCCACGTGTTAGAACAGCTTCCATTGAGTCTCTGCACCTATCCCTTTTTTGATTTTCGCTTTCCGAACCTTCGTTTGTTTTCGGGCAACCCATTGTCATATCAAAATCATATGGATATAAATCCGTATTCTATTTTTGCAGCCATTCCAACTCAGCGCCTTTTGAGTGAGATTTGTATGTATAAGACCGAATCCATTCGATTTCTAAAAAGGATTACTACCAAAATGAGGATCCCAAATTGCATGAGTCTCCAACAATTATTCCAATAATTACATATCCGATTTGACCTATGGACGAATATGCAAGCATACGTTTCATGCTTGTTTGAGTAATAGCAATGAGATTTATGTATTGGATTTCACCAAAGGAAAATGGATTGGTGTGGTTCCTCTACACCTAGGACCTTCGATGGGAGCTTCTCTTGAAGCAATAACGCGTTTACGACCACTTGTTAGTGTCCCTCTACGACCACATTTTTTTTTTTTTTTTTTTTTTTTAACTTATCAAAAAAAAAAAAAGGGAGACTTGGAATTGCTGGATTTTGTTAAATTGAAGACATTCTAGTTTTGTATATAAGGTGTTTGACGTTTTGTCCGTTACAATTTTCTTTTGAGGATTTAATGTAATTAGGGATTGAATTGTATATGTATATTTTATCGTGTTTGTTAAGGATTTTGGGTGATTGGAATGTGTTGGGTTGTGGACTGTATTTTGGAGTGGTGTGTTGGAAAGATTTCTCTGTAACGCAGTCTCGTAGGACTCATTTTTCATAAGGTTTCCGTTTTCCAAATGCCTTGAAATTTTTACTACAAGTAATCCTATTTCTCTAGTACCTCGCTATAAAATTTCATGATTTTTGGATGAGCAGATATTTTTCAAAAAAATCCGACATTGCCTGCTGTCCATCTCTTTAATGCTGCCAGGGAACAGATTTTAAATGATTTATTTGACTAACTTCTCGACATCGGAAGATTACGAGACTTTCCAGTTTTATGCTTTCCATGAGTCTACATTCAAAAGAAATTTAGTTTGCCCAGTTCCGATGTCAAATGAATTTTCTACAAATTTTTAAGTATCCACTGTGCAGATTTTGTCTAACTGGGAATGCTGTTCTATATTGCGTTCTAGCCTCACTAATCGCGCCCTATGGTTTCGGGTCACTACAAGTACACAAGCTATACAGCAAGGGTATTATGTAACAGTACACAAGCTATCCAGCTAGAGTCTGTCCTTTGAATATTTGTTTGTCAATATATTGAGCATCCTCAATTGTCAGCTTTGACCTTGTGTTTTGAGCAGGTTTTATCGAGTGTTATGTGTTGTAATAATAAGACCAACAAGAGAACGTTGTAAGTTTTATGATACCCATAGAAACTGCTTAAATAAATAAATAAAAGTTATCCCCCAGAATCTCCTCAAGTAAATTTATATGTACAGATTTTTTAATGAACACATGCGGTGTATTCTGGGGCTGGATTGATTTCACAATAACCTATGGTTCCCCTCCTCTAAAGCTGCCAATGCTGAAAAAACTATTTACATCATCAGGTCACCAACTAATCCACCTGTGTAGAGAACCCTTTTGTTTGCAGACCTACCTTCATTACCAAATTGAACTATTATACAGCTGCCTTTACCAAAAGGACACCCTGTTTGCATAATTCAGAATTTTCATTGCTGCCCTAGTTAAAAAATATATTAGTCGCTTAATCTCTTCACGCACACCCCCCCCCCCCCCCCCCCCCCCCCCCCCCCCACCCCCCCAAACACACACACACACACACAAAAACAAAAGGTAAAGTGCAAAAAAAAAAAAAAAAATTAAGCTGACACTTGAGGATGCTCAATACATTAAACGACCAGACACACATCTCGATCACCGGGATTTTCCACGAAATCACTGCCCTCAGACACCTCAATACACAATAAGCATCATCGCATAACTCCTAAGGGAAACATTCACATAGATGAATTTTGCGGAACCTTCTCGATCCCATTCTCTTCATGATTCAGAGGAATATGAAGATGATTTACCCATTAGCCTTGAGGGTAGTAACAATACATACATTGGACTCGAATCTATAACCAATGCCCCTACCAATCATCTTCTATTGCCAGTGACCGAATCACTTTGTACCCATAAAAGCAACACTTTTGATGCAATAATTGTGGCTAATTCGAAGATCCAGCAATGGCAGCACCAGTGGGCAGAATCATGAAATATGCACCAGACAGCGTTCGGTGGAAGAACCCTCCTCGCGCCACCCCCCACAGCCCACACTGGCACGAGTCCTTGTGGCGTTACCAGCACGAAATTGGAAGAAACCGAATCGTTTACATATAAAAATCGCTGTTGACGACCAAGGAGAGAGAGAGAGACGTGGTTAGGTGAATTAGTGTTTTTAAAATTTATTTTACCTTAAGGTTATTTTAGGTATTTCAGTGTTCAAACTGATAAAATGTCCTTATTTGATCAATTTATAAAATGTAGGCGAGTTCTCTGAACATCAAGGGGTTTTCACACATTTTGTATAATACAGGGATACACCAGACCACACTCTAGAGTCTAGACAGTAGAAATAATCTAAATTAATGTACAAACAAATCCTAAGACAGTCATCATCTGATTTAGACGCCGCCAATCGGGTACAAGGTGGGCTGGACTCTTCTTTACCATTCTAAGTTGTTTACATCATCATTAAATTAAGGAAAACAAGTGGCAGTGAGTATCAAATTATATGTAACAATTCAGATGGATAGCTTAATTTAAAAGTATCTTTCAAGCTTGTCACCCAAGAGGATTCGAACCTTACTTGATGCTTCCTGAGGCACCAGGGCCAAGTTCTTACCCACTTGAGCCAACCCATTGGGGTTGAATTAGCTTCAATCTTCTTCACTCAATATTAAAAATATATTCATTGCCTACTAAAACATAATTGAAAGAATATGGTTAAATAAAAAATTTATGTACAATCAACAGCAAACCCAAATTTAAGGTCTATGTATGGCAGGCAACATAAAATAAATAAATAAATAAAATGGAGAAGAAGAAGAAAGAACAATTGCCTGAGTTGGGAAATATCGTATGACATTGGCCTGGTGACCTCTCCAAAAGGCCAATAGACCCTCCTCTTTGAAGACCCTACTAAAGCAATTACCAACACCCGTATAAGGTTTCTTCAGTTGTCCTCTCTTTAACAGCTCTCCTTGATTTTGCAGTAAAAGCTTCACCCTCTCAATTGGTGCTGCTGCACTCTTCGACATTATCGCCGCCGTCCCTCCCATCACAAAATCTACTGAAAACCTCTCCGACTGTGTCATTGTCCCAACCTCTCCCCCCTCTCTCTCTCTCTATTCCTGCAGAGGTAACCGCAAGCACATTATAAAATTATAAGTGAGCAGAATATGCAAGTATACCAAGAGAAACTGCGACCCTTTTCATCGATCTCCAGTTGGGCAAAATATTAATAGCCATATACATTGCGCAATACATATAACAATCAATATAGCAACAAATTACATTATACCATTCTGTCAATCTCAGTAGATCCATATCATGACACTTGAATCAATGGAGTAATATTAATAACAGATCAAACATACTCAAAAAACGACCAAAATAGTACCAATTTAACACTCATTTAATCTACAGGTAAATATGTTTGTCTGCATGTGCGCATTCATATATATATATATATATAATATGTATATATATATATATAATATGTATTTAGATTTGAGCTTTCCTTCCCAGAACTACAACAAATATGAGCTATGGTAGCAGATTTATCTGCTGGTGAGAGGCCATAAAACTGCTGCAAAAGGTTTTTGTGGCAGTAAGCATCGCCAAAAGATCCACCATCAGATTATGTATCAACATAGGTTTTCAATCTATGGCAGCAGTCAGAAGACTCAGAACTACTGCCACAGTCTCGCTATTGGCAGCAATCATGCCCACTGCTAAAAGTCTCACTATTGACAGCACTCAATTCCGCTGCCAAAAGCCCAAGTTAGGTTTGTTCAAGATATTAAAATATGCTGGCATAAATTAAAAAATCGCCATGTCACATTCAGTAGCATTTTTAGGATTTGGTCACTTCAAAGATTAAATCTGGAAGAAATAAAAAAATAAAAAATAAAAATAAAAATAAAAAAATTGGCCTCTTTAGATGAAGAAAATATATATAAAAACCATTGAAGACATACAAGCACCATTACGTCAATTCAAAACCCAAATATATTCAATTCGTAACTACACCAATTAATAGAGACACGCCAATTTTAACAGAAAGTGGAAGATCACAAAAGCAAAGCATAACACTCTCAGCAAACTTTTATTATCATGTTCCCCACCACTGCTAAGACTATAACCTCATTAAATAATGACTGGAAAATGAGAAGCCAAAGCCCGAGCGACACCAATCTATTCACATCCACTTTATTTTACCTTCCGGAAAAAAAAATAAAAAATAAAAAATGAGATGCCATAAACAATGGTACCATGCATTTAATATTTATTCAATTTTGAGTGAAGTGTATTCTACTGTAGCCATAAAGTTATATTTATTCAATGCTTTCAAAACAAAAACTATCAAAATGAAATAAAATATATATATATATATATATATATCAAAGTATGGAAGCATTTTCACATGAACAAGGCAAACAATCAGATTGCAATGCTCTAAGTAATAATTACAAAAAATATATGACAAGAATGTTGCTATCGCTGCAATGTAGATAGGGATAAGTGTCTGTACATTGTCAAAGCTTAGAAAAGTGCATTGAAAAGTCTTTCCAAGAACCTGAATGAAATTAGATATTAAATTTCATGACTTTAAGCAAAATAACAATAAGAAAAAGAAAAACTCATATTTCAATTGAAACCAAAGCACTTAGTTGAATAACTATCTAAAGGTCCATCAAGAAATTTCATGCCAATTCTTTCTTATGAAAAAGTATTATAATAAGGCAATCATTAGGAGGGTCTCTAGTGTTACATTTGAATTCAAGTTTTCATGCACCTAATTTTTTACTACTGCACAAATCATCAATAGCACTAGAATTGAAATATTAGGATAACCATATATAAAGGCATGATAATGATAAACATGATCTTTGTAATTCTGTAAAGGATATATGCCTAGGCTCTATCATTTCAATTATCAATTGAAATGGTCAATTTACTTTTTAACATTCAGTATTTATCAATGGGCAATTATTCCATATGATAGTATGTGGTAAGGTAGCTCAAACTAGTTTTGGCACACATGTAGGAGCTAAGTAGATCTAAAAGAGTCTTCCAAATTGTAAGTTTACAAAAATACTTGTAACAGCCCTAGACCAAAGATTGCCTAGGAGGTCACCCATCCTTGTTCTACTCCAAGTTAAACACGGTAAATTACAGAGTTCTGATGGGTTCACGGCCATCACGGCTTTAAAACATGTTGTGTCATAAAAGGGTGATGAACCTTCATATAGCAATTCACTCTTCCACACCAAGGCAATGTGGGAATTGTGAGCACACGTAGCTTACACCAAAGCCTTGTCTCTCACAGGCCTGCTCCCGCCCACTAAGCCTCATAATTCCACCCTCCTTAGGAGCCCGACGTCCTCATCGGCACACTTCCGGCTGGTCCAGCACTGATACCATTTGTAACGGCCCTCACCCCACCAGACACAATATTGTCCGTTTTTGACTCCCCTGGAACAAAGACCTCCCATTAGGTCACCCATCCTGGTACTACTCTAAGTTAAGCATGCTTAACTACGGAATTCTGATGGGTTCACGGCCATCATGGCTTTAAAACGCGATGTTCCATACAATGGCGATGAACCTACATATAGCACTTCACTCTTCCACACCCAAGCAATGTGGGAATTGTGAGCCCATGTAGCTCCAGATCCTTGCCTCTCACAGGCCTGCTCCCGCCCACCGAGCCTCACAATACTTGCTTTAGCGGCAACTTTCTTCACTCAAGAACCGTTAAATAATATAACCAAATGGAGAACATGGTTATTCAAGATGATTGGAAGTTTTAATTTACCTTGTATAACCACAGCTAAGAGTTCAACAATGATTAATGTGCTTCTCTCTGTTTGAGGCCAAGCATATATTGCATACCTAAATCATAATAGACAGTAAAATATGATTCAGAAAACAAAAACAAATCATGCAACAATATCAAAAAACTTGCCAAGAACACCACAAATATTCTAATAGCATACAATCTTAATCAGGTTTTGATCACGATAGTTAATACTTAATAGAGCACCAAATCTCTAACAAATTCAATTGGACTGATTGTGTTTTCAAGTATTCGATTGGATGTAAACAGAATCAGTGGAGCGAAATAAAGCTCGGAGATTTATGTTGCATAAAAAAGTATGTCTATATATATACACACACGCAATGATATACAATTCGTCTGTGTCCAAATATTTAGGGGTATTGAAATTACACATATATAAACATAGAGAGAGATGCATATATCCATGAATAAAAGTTTACCCTGGTTGTGATGGAACTAATCACGCTCTGCCATTTAAATTTGATGATGCAACACAAATAAAATAGAGAGAAATTGCAATATATGGGCATGGAATTGCAACCTTAGAGTACAGAATTACTTCGTGTGGGAGAGAAATTCCAATCTTGATTGCAATTCCGCACAGAGAGAAACGTAGAGTGAGAAAGGGTGTGAGAGAGTACCTCTTTATTCTACCTGATTCTGTCCCTTTCCCTCTTCCTATTTCTAGGTTCCGGGTAGAGATTTTTTTTTTTTTTTTTTTTTAAGAGAGAGAAAGAGACGTATCAGATGAGAGAACGGCTGGAGAGGAGAGAGGAAGGCAGGATGGGGATCCTGGGGAGGAGAGCTCGCGGGATAGCAGTGAACCGTTATCTGATTTTCTTTTCTTTTAAAATTCTAGTTCACAAGAGTCACACAACCACTTCTTGCCCCCATTATATTGTTAATAGGGTTAAATGCAAAAAAAAAACCCCTAAACTATTAAGATTTTGCAAGAAACTCCCTGAATTACAAAAAACTCCCTAAATTATTGTTTTGTTGCAATTCACCCCATCAGGTTACCGGAAAAGGCAAAAAACAATTCCGCCCTTACTATGACCTAGGATAGTGCTACACTAGTAGCCAAACAGAGTACTGGGATATATTATACATATATATGGTATATCATATATGCCTCTGCAAACCCAGAAGGGGAAAGTACTGCAGCCACGAGGACGACGAAGAGGATCGGCCGGAGGAACGGCGGTGAGCTCGGCTGGTTCATCTCTTCATTCGCGAATTGGTGGGTCGCTTCAGCTCTCCGATGCAAGTCATCTAAAACTTGGGGTAGCCGGAGTTAATCGCTGAAGGTTTTGGGTCTGTCTCAAACGCAATCTTGCGGTTCCCTGTTGAAGCTTTTCCGATAAAGGTCGTTGAAGCTTTTTTGATAAAGGTCGCTGAAGCTTTTCTGATTGATTGAATGTTGATGCTCTTCAGGTTTGGTCGCCGTCTATATGGAGGTATCAGTTGGGTCTTCAATGGAACTCTAGTTCAGTTCATACAACTTCGATTCGGAGCTCGCCGGCTTCAATGGACGCTGCTGCTGCTCGGAGCTCGCTGGAATGGATGGGTCGTTGTAACTCTGCACATGTCTTCATCTTCGGTTGGGCCGGTGATACTCAGAGCTTCCCACCGATGGCCATAGAGTTTGAAGCCGGGTATGGAAAAATCAATATCTGGCAGTGGTTTGTTTATTGGAGGCTTGGAGCTGTTGCAATCTGATATGGGTATGATTGTGGGTGTAGGAACAAAACAAACCCAGTACAAATTATTAAAAAAAATAAGAAAATAAATAAATTTAAACAAACCTCTGCAACTTTGTTGTTTTAAACAAACCCAGTACATATTGTTAGAAAGATTTCAAAAAATTTAACTTTTTAAGTATTTGATTGGACTGGTATAGACCATTTAATCGATCAGCAGATTCATCACAATAGAAAAAAATTTGTAAGCTTTAATGGAGAAGTTGAATTGGTTTTAATACACCATTAGAATTTATATATATATAATATCAATGAACTGTAACCCAACAGTTAATTGGAACTTTGATCCTTTAGATGATATGGAGGTCAATTTGACTCAAATCATGTAGTGTAAAAACACAATGTTGATGAGTCCTTGTAAACCCAGTTCTCAAATTGAGGGCTCTCTTGTTTCCTCCTTAAATTCGTAGTGCAGGCATCACAGGGAAAGAAACTTACTGCCATCTTGCAGTTGGGTTTGATGAAGAAGATAAACAGTGTTTGTAACTCTCTCTCTCTACATGTAATATATATAAAGTGATGAGGGTGTGTTTGGGTAATTGGGTGTAACAGTAAACTAAGGGTGTGTTTGGGTGTAATGTTCATAATAAGGGTAATATAGTCTTTTACGCTCATAAGGGCATTATGGTCATTAGGTATATATTGTGTGATCATGTGACTGCATGTGATGGTTTTAACGGCGAAATTCAACCGGCCGGTCGCCGGATGGAGTTATCTGCAACAAAAATTATAGTTCAGGGGGTTTTTTGAAAATTTTGAAGTTCTGGGGGGTTTATTGCTGATTGGCTAATAATTCAGGAGGGTTTTTTGCATTTAACCCTTGTTAATATTATTATTATTTATTTATTTTTTTTTTCTGAAAATGACAAATATCACCAAATCTTGCTGATGTGTCAATCACGTTAGCATCTGTAAGGTTTCTTTTTTTAATTATTATTTTGGGGGTTTATGAAAAGGTAGAGATTAGGGATTCGGGTTTTACCAGCAATAGATAACTTTGATTAAAGCTGAGTGTGGATATTTCTTCCCCATTTACGCGTGTGATTAAATTAAAACACGAGGGTATGAATCTTTTGGGTCGTCTTCAGTATGAACGACTGCTATCACTATGTTATTTATGTGGTAGGGTGGACCATGAAGTCTGATAGTGTGTTTAGAGAGGAATGGATGACCAGCCGCTTGCTTCCAAAGAACAAGTATTTGGAAATTGGCTGAAAGCCACTAAAACATCTGGTCATTTGAGGACAAGTTCCCAAAACACATGCCACATATATAGGTTTCCCATGGTCAGAACGTTTGGTGTCTTCCTCTCTTGCTCCGGCGACTTTTCTGATGATTGAGAATATAAACAATCAAAATGACAAAAGGTCACGTGTCTGGTTGTAACAACCCTTTCAAATAACGACAAAAGTCTCGAAAACTCTAATACTAGTACTAGCCAATCGGGGAAGGAATGGAGGGAGGTATTATAGTACATATTCTACTCCACCATCCCAAAATTGGCTACAAACCCCCATATGAGAGTGGTTTAATGTGGAATTGTTAGGGTAACCATCCCAAAATTGGCCCCAACCTAGAGTGCCACTACTCTATTGCACTCAACCTCGGCCGTGTTAATACTCACTCGCACTTAATCGTGTTAATACTCACTCGCACTTAATCGTGCTAACGCGAACTAACTCGTGTTTCTCATTTGTTTTGCAGTGTTTCATGCCATCTACTTGGCTTACACACTCATTTGCACTCGCTCGTGCCAGTACTCTAGCACACTCGATCGTGCCAGTACTCATTCACCCCCAATCGTGCTAGCGCGAACTAACTCTTACTTCTCATTTACTTCGCAGTGTTTCACGCCATCTACTTAGCTTACACACTCACTTGCACTCCCTCGTGCCAGTACTTTAGCGCACTCGACTGTGCCAGTACTCAATTGCACTGGCTCGTGCCAGTACTCAATTGCACTCAACCGTGCCAGTACTCATTCACCCCCAATCGTGCTAGCGCGAACTAACTCGTGCTTCTCATTTATTTCGCAGTGTTTCACGCCATCTACTTGGCTTACACACTCATTTACACTCACTCGTGTTAGTACGCTGTCGCATTCGATTATGCCAGTGCTCACTTGCACTCACTCGTGCCAGTTCTCTGTCGCATTCGATTGTGCCAGTGCTCACTTACACTCACTCGTGCCAATACTGTATAGCGCTTGATCATGCCAATATTCACTCGCACTTGATCGTGCCAGTACTTTACTGCACTCGATCGTGTAAGTACTCATTCACACTCGATCGTACTAGCTTGAATTAACTCGTGCCCCTCTTTTGTTTTACAGTGTTTCACGCCATCTACTTGGCTTTAACAATCACTCGCACTCGATCGTGCCAGTACTCACTCATACTCAATCTCGCCAGTTCTCACTTGTACTCGATTGCGTTAAATGAGGGTATGAAACTTTTGTGTCATCTTCAGTATGAACGACTACTATCACTATGTTATTTCTGTTGTAGGGTGGACCATGAAGTCCGATGGTTTGTTTAGAGAGGAATGGATGACCAGATACTTGTTGCCAAAGAACAACTATTTGGAAATTGGTTGAAAGCCACTAAAACATCTGGTCAATCGTTTGAGGACAAGTTCCCAAAACACATGCCACAAATACAGGTTTCCCATGGTCAGAACATTTGGTGTCTTCCTCTCTTGCTCCGGCGACTTTTCTGATGAATGAGAATACAAACAATCGAAATGACAAAGGTCACGTGCCTAGCACAGAGGAGTGTCTGGTTATAACAACCCTTTCAAATAATGACAAAACTCTCGAAAATGCTAGTAGTACTAGCCAATCGGGGAAGGAAACGTATGGAGAGAGGAATTATAGTACAAATTCTACTACACCATCCCAAAATTGGCCCCACACCCCCTATAAGTGGTTTAGTGTGGAATTGTTAGGGTAACCATCCCAAAAATAGCCCCAACCTGGAGTGCTAGAACTCTATTGCACTCGACCGTGTTAATACTCATTCGCACTCAATCGTAATAAAGCGAACTAACTCATGTTTCTTATTTGTTTCACAGTGTTTCATGCCATTTACTTGTCTTACACACTCATTTGCACTCGCTCATGCCAGTACTCTAGCGCACTTAACCATGCCAGTACTCATTCACCCCTAATCGTGCTAGCGCGAACTAACTCGTGTTTCTCATTTATTTCGCAGTGTTTCATGCCATCTACTTAGCTTACGCACTCACGTGTACTCCCTCGTGCCAGTACTCTAGCGTAATCGACCGTGCTAATACTCAGTTGCACTCGCTCGTGCCAGTACTATATTGCACTCGACCATGCCAGTACTCATTCACCTCCAATCATGTTAACGCGATCTAACTCGTGCTTCTCATTTATTTCGCAATGTTTCACTCCATCTACTTGGCTTACGCACTCACTTGTACTCCCTCGTGCCAGTACTCTAGCGCAGTCGACCGTGCCAGTACTCAGTTGCACTCGCTCGTGCCAGTACTATATTGCACTCGACCGTGCCAGTACTCATTCGCCTCCAATAGTGTTAACGCAAACTAACTCGTGCTTCTCATTTATTTTGCAGTGTTTCATGCCATCTACTTGGCTTACACTCACTTGCACTCACTCTTGTTAATACTTTGTAGCACTCGATCATGCTAGTGCTCACTTGCACTCACTCGTGCCAATACTGTATAACGTTCAATTGTGCCAGTATTCACTTGCACTCGATCGTGCCAGTACTCTACTACACTCAATCGTGCAAGTACTTATTCGCACTCGATCGTACTAACACGAATTAACTAGTGCCCCTCTTTTGTTTTACAGTGTTTCATGCCATCTACTTGGCTTTCACAATCACTCGCACTCGATCGTGTCAGTACTCACTCGTACTCAATCGTGCCAGTACTCACTCGTACTCGATCGCGTCAGTACTCACTCGCACTCGATCGTGCCAGTACTCTATCGCACTCAATCGTGCCAGTACTCACTCGTACTCGCTCGTGCTAGTACTCTATCGTACTCGATCGCGCAAGTGCTCACTTGCACTCGCTCGTGCCAATACTGTAACGCACTCAACCGTGCCAGTACTCAGTTGCACTCGCTCATGCTAGTACTATATTACACTCAACCATGCCAGTGCTCATTCACCCCCAATCATGCTAGCGCGAACTAACTCCTGCTTCTTATTTATTTCGCAATGTTTTAGGCCATCTACTTGGCTTACACACTTATTTACACTCACTCGTGCCAGCACTCTATCGCACTCGATCGTGCCAGTGTTCACTTACACTCACTCGTGCCAATACTGTATCGCGCTCAATCATGCCAGTACTCACTCGCACTCGATCGTGTCAGTACTCTATCGCACTCGATTGCGCAAATACTCATTCGCACTCAATCGTACTAGCACGAATTAACTCGTGCCCCTCACTTGTTTTACAGTGTTTCACGCCATCTACTTGGCTTTTCATAATCACTCGTACTCGATCGTGCCAGTACTCACTCGTACTCGATTATGCCAAAACTCTATCGCACTCAGTCGTGCCAGTTCTCACATGCACTTGCTCGTGCCAGTTCTCACACGCACTCGCTTATGCAAGTACTCATTCGCACTTAATCATACTTGCGCGAATCAATTCATGCCCCTCCTTTGTTTTACAGTGTTTTACGCCATCTACTTGGGCTTTCACATCACTCGTACTCGATCGTGCAAGTACTCACTCATACTTGATCGCGCCAGTACTCACTCGTACTCGATCGCGGCAGTACTTATTCGCATTCAATCGTGCCAGTACTCAATCGCACTCGATCGTGCCAGTACTCACTCCTCAGTACTCGTTTGCACTTGCTCGTGTCGGTACTTTACCGCACTCGATCGCGCAAGTGCACACTTGCACTTACTCGTGCCTGTAATGACCCGATAATTTTCCTTCCTTTCATTTTTCAGTGATTTCCTTTTTCGTCTTTGTTCCATTTATCATTTTTCATTGCATAACCTCACTTTTGTGCTCAGATTTGATTACGGCTTTGCATGCATCCATAATATTTGATTTCAATGATATCTATATTTTTACTTTCATAGAAAAGCATGATAGTTGCTTACTTTTTCGTAAAAGGGCATGGATGCATAGTTTCTTTGAAACATTCTTGATTTTTGGGGTTTTAGTGTAATTATGTAAAGTAATTATTTTTAGTCTTAGGGACCATCTTGCAATTTAATTGGAAGATATTTTGGAAAATGACCTTTTTGCAATTTTTGAAAAGTGTGACAAGTGTCACACTCTCGTGGAGCCACTTATTGGCATTGGGGTGGAGTCACTTGGAAGCATTATCTTGTGACATGTGGAGGGTGGAGATTCACCCACTTGTTGGCCTAGGATTGGTCCACTTATTGGCTTAAATGGTTGACAAGTGTAGGCTTAGGATTAAGCCTAGGAAGGAGCCATGGATTGGTGACAAATGTGGGCACCAAATTGAGTCTTGCATTGTGTATGTGTGTGAGAGGTAGTGTAAGAATACCTAGTGAGTGGAGGAATACTAGATCGTCCACCCACAACATTTTATTTTATCTCATCTTCATTCCCTTTGCTCTCAATCCGAACCTAGCCTCCATTGAAGGAAAAGCTTGGCTTAGAGCTTTTGACTTCATTTTGGCCTCCTTCCACTCACCTTAGACCTTTAACCTTTGGAAGTAAAAGTTTCCTCTCACTATCCTCTACAAAACCCTAGTTTTGTTTTCCATTTTAAGCTTGGTTGCTTTGGATTATAGAGATTCAATTCTCTATTGAGGTAGGTGATGAGCGCTGAAAAGTGCGCAATTAAACCCCTTAAACTTAGGTATTTTAGAACCTTTATCTATCTTACTTTTCCGTTTTAAACTAATTTCATGTTATTGCCCTTTTCAGACACTTATCCCAAAAATAAGTTAATTCAGCCAAATAAGAGTATTAAAGAAGCTAACTCAAGCTGGATGGATGAAAGGAACAAAGTGGAAGCAGAATGAAGCAAAATGTGGAAATCAACAAGTTCGATCGATCTCAACATCACTTTGATCAATCGAAGCAACATCAATCTGGACACTTCAAGATGGATCCAAACCCTTGTCCTTATCCAAAAGATTCCACAATGTTCAATCGATCCAACTTATCTTCGATCGATCAAACATATTCGATCTTATCCACACCTACCACCCTACCTACCACTTTTGTCTCTTTCCCAAAATATCCTAAAATATCTCAGAGATTTGTCTTTATTCAAAAAGGCGCCGCCAAAGATGGATCGATCTCTGCAGCATTCAATAGATCTTACTTCAATTCGATCGATCTCTACATAGTTCGATCGATCTAACCTCCTCAAGTCCGAAAAAAATAAGTTCCAGCTCATTAATAGTTGGCTCATGGTGCAATCATTGCAAGGACCCTAGTGCACGAATCCAGACCATTGGGTGTGACATTTGACCTACCTATATAAGGAATTTGAGCCTCTTTTACAACATATGATAGACATATCTCATATATCATTAGATAGACTTAGAAACATTCTTAGGGAGGAAGAAAAGAGAGGAGGAGAAGCTAGAGACACATCTTTGGGAGTTCTTCCATTCTTCTAGGGTTTCCATCAAGAAGGAGGTCATTCCTACCTTGAAGATAGCCCTTGAGGGTTGGATGACTACTTCAATGAGTGGTTAAACATCTTCTTGGGGCTAGAGTTAGCCCTAAGCATGCCTTCTAGACTCTAATGCTTTGTATTTTGAGGGAATTTGTGTTGTAATCTTGTCTTGACATTTATTTTATATATGAATCTTGTTTATTTAATGATTTGTGTGGTTTAATACTTCCAATTGATCATTTCATTCTATCCATATGTCTATGTATGTTAGAATAGATGTTCATTTGTTTATCTCTAGTTTTTATGTTATTGATGCATGTCTATGTGTGTTGATGCTATAGATCTAGAGATCATCAAGGCATAGTGTTTAATAGAATACTATTGTGGTTTCTTTGATGGTTCATACTTATGTCTTGATGGATTGTACCTCTCTCTTAGTTTCTTTAGTTTAATTTTCATACCCTTAGCTTAGTTGTAGTGTAGTTGTCTTAGTTGTTAGATGGGAAGACAATCCATACTTTTTGTTTGATGTTCCATGCTTATGAATGCAAGTAGTATTATTCTCTAATCATGTGATGTGTTTGGATTGTGAGCTTAAAGGAAGGATTAATGGCTTAGTTTGATGTATTGTGCTATTCACTAGGTTGCTTAGACAATATATGCTTAATTGGTCATCCATACTTGTTAAAATAATCAATCACACACTCTCAAATTGCAACACATGTTTCCCCTCATTAATTATGCATTGAATGTCTAGAATGGTGATGCTTAGTGGTGATCTCTAGACCCCAAGACCTCACTCTCTTGTTTTCTCTAAATTTCATTTAAATTGCTCATTTTACACTGAACTTGTTTAGTTTAATTCATAGTTTAATCAACCAAACACTCCATCTCTTGATCACTCGACCTACTATACATTGTTTCCATTACAAGTACACCTAAAAATCCCTTGGGATGATCCCTACTCACCCTAGCTATCTTTTTAGTTAGAGGTAGTAGTGGCATTTATAAATTTAAAACTTGGCCATACTATTTTATTGCAAATTTGGAGCACACTGACGGCACACACCAAGTTTTTGGCGCCGTTGCCGGGGATTCAAATTGGTAAACACCAAGTTTTTGGCGCCATTACCAAGGATTCAAATTGGCAACACCATGTTTTGGAAACAAATAGGAATTAGTACTCTTTTGATCGTGTTTTTACTTTATTTTAGTTTTGTTACTTATTGTGTTTGTTCATATTTAGCTAGGTGGATTGAGCAAAGGAAGTTGAACAAAGGAGAATTGAAAGTAAGGAAGCCAAGTGAAGCTAAGCAAAGCACAAAAAGGAGCTAAAATCTAAAAATTTGCAAAGCATAGCAAGGCTTGAAACTTAAAAAATGAATTGAAGTTGCTTAAGGACCCTTTGTGAGATCTTTCTAACTCAATCTCTAGTTAAATCGTGAGCCCACGTGGAGGCAATTTAATTTTCTTTGCATGTTGTTCAAGCATGGGAGTATGGGATCAATGTATGTGGAAAATATTTGTTGTGGGGGCGAAGTGCTTGTTATTTGTTTAGCTAGTGTATGCATGGTCGTAGGTCATTAAATCATACTCTTGTCCCTCCTAATTTTCATCTTGAATCGGTTGTTTGTAATCCTAGGGGAAGAGGTAGTTCTCATCACTCCATTTTACCAATGGAGGAATTGAATGACAACCATGTGGAGGACCTTGGTCACATAGACCAACAAGGCATCCTCCACCCTAATGTGCATCATGAAAATAATCAAGTACCATTAGGCATGCCTAGACCATTCATTCCACCACAACAATAAGGCCAAGTTTCATTGGGAATGCCTCGGCCAATTTTTGCTCCATAACCTCCCATTATGTAAGGTAATCAAGGTGTCCGAGTAGCACCGCTGGTTGTGAATCCTCCAATTGCTTTAAGAGACTATTATGTGCCTAATGAATATAATGCACCCACTTGCATTCAATTGCCCCCATTTAGAGCACATCACTATGAAATTAAACTGCAAACCATTCAAATGCTTCCCTACTATCATGGACTTCCAAGTGAAGAACCTTACAAGCATTTGGATGAGTTTCTTAAAGTGTCTTCCACTGTGAAATACACGGACATGCCGGAAGAGGTTTTAAGACTTAAAATTTTTCCTTTCACCCTTAAAGACAAGGCAAAATATTGGTTCAACAATCTTAGGCCTTTTTCGATAACTTCTTGGGCAGAAATGCAACAAGAGTTCTTGAAGAAGTACTATCCGGTTTCTAAGACCAATGCCATAAAGACTTCTATTTGTGAATTTTCTCAAGGGGATGGGGAAACGTTTCATGAGGCATGGGAAAGGTTTAATGACTTGCTTAGGAAATGCCCACATCATGACATACCTAAGTGGCAACTAGTTTAATATTTCTTTGAAAGTTTGCCGGATAATCACAAGGGTATGGTTGATGCATCTATAGGTGGTTCTTACCTTGATAAGCATGAGGATGATGTGTGGCAATTGTATGAAAGCATGAGTGAAAATTCAATACATAGATCTTTATCCTCTAAAAATGGTAGAAATCTAGGTGGAAGGAAGAATTTTGGCTTATATTAAGTTGACAATTCCAATGACATAGCCGCTGAGATGAAATCCTTATCCCAAAGGTTTGATCAATTTTTTATTAACCAAACTTCGGCGAATCAAGTATCTTCCTCCCCTAATCATGTTCACCATCGTGCATCCAATGAATCATGTATGACTTGTTCAAGTGTTTTATATTCTACTTCCAATTGTCCCCATGGAAATGTGCCAAGTGAAAACCATGAGCAAGTCAATGTTACATTTGTCAACCAAGGGAATAATCCCTATGTCACTCATTACAATTCAAGTTGGAGGAACCATCCAAACTTCTCTAGGAAAAGCCAAGGGGAAGGCTCAAACCCTCCCCAAGGTGGTTTTCAAAACAAATATATTCCACCTCCAATGCAAGGCCAAGGTTCCCAAGGTTTTAGATCATCATCATTTCAATCGCATGGTAATTAATTCTCTAATTCTCATTTTTCTAACCAATCGTCATATTCTCAAGGAAATTCTAGGAGTCCCGCTTTTGAGGAAAAAATGTTGACCGCTCTAGGTACTCTAGAGGCGAACACTCAATTGCTTCATTCCCATTCCCAATCCATTACTAAGCTAGAAACCCAAGTAGGGCAAGTAGCTAGTACTTTGAATGCTAGAGAAAGGGAAGATGCCTTTGAATGCACCACCAAAGCAACAATGTGTTGTGGAGACTTATTCTTCATCGGAAGGCCACACAATTGAACATGTCAATGCGGTGACAACCTTGAGAAGTAAGAGAATTATAGACAACCAAGTAAGTATGTCCAATGAAGAGAGTGAACCAGTGCAACCAAAAGTTGACACCCGTCCCGTTTCACATTCTGTTCCTCCTTCATTGCATATGCATAACCCCTTTGTTGAAAAAGTAATGGAAAATGATTTGAACAAAGTTTTGAAAGATGATTTGAAAAATTCTTGTGTTGAAAATTCTTCAAAGAAAGATTTTTAAAAAGCTTTTGAGCCTAAAGCTCCATTTCCGGATGCCTTGAAAGGATCCATTTCTATTGACAAACAAAAGACCAAGACTAATGAAATTATTGATGTGTTTAGGCAAGTGAAGATCAATCTTCCGCTTTTGGATGCAATTAAGCAAATTCCGGCTTATGCCAAATTTTTAAAAGATCTTTGCACCCAAAAGAGGAAGAACAAAAGCCAAGCGCCAAGAAAAGTGGTCTTAACCGAGCAAGTGAGCTCCATTTTACAACATAACACTCTCCCAAAGTTTAAAGACCCCGGTTCACCTACTACTTCTTGCGTCACTAGTGACCATGTCATTAATCGGGCTCTTCTAGACTTAGGAGCAAGTGTCAACCTTCTTCCCTATTCAGTGTATGTCAAATTGGGCTTAGGAGACTTGAAACCGACATCGGTGGTTTTACAACTTGCCGACCGATCCATCAAAAAGCCCCGGGGTATCATTGAGGATGTTTTGATTAAGATTGATAAGTTCTTTTTCCCCGTTGATTTCGTTGTCATGGACACGGAACCAGTTCCGAACCCTAAGAGCCAAATTCCCGTTATCCTTGGTCGTCCCTTCTTGGTAACCGCAAATGCCAACATAAATTGTAGGACGGGGATAATGAAAATCTCATTTGGGCATATGAAGGTGAAGTTGAACATCTTTAATCCAACCCCGAATTCCATAGACAAGCATGAAGAAGTGTGTGTTATTGAAAAATGCATTGCCAATGAATTTGACAAAGTTAAGTCTTTATTTGATATTGAACATTCCCATGTATTGCTTACCAAAAAGGATTCAAAGAAAAAAGCTTCAAAAGTAAAGTTTAAAAGGGCATGGAAGCCCAAGAGTTGTTTCGACCAAGGACCATCAATGTCTTTTGATCCAAATCCAACAAGTTCATTAAAAAACCATTTGTTGGATGGGGTTCAAAGTGTTTGTCACCCCGTCAAGGAGGGGATGCATAACAAGATATTTGATTCGAGCTAAAAGAGCCCAACGTCTTGCTAGAGACGTTAAAGACTAGCAAATGCTTCGTAGGATTTACAACCCTATTCCTCCCTCATTTCTATTTTACTTTTCATTTCTTGCGTCGTCTAGATATATTTTGGGTTTATACACATTGTTAGGAACTGTGATTAAGAATGCATGCACTTCTATTTTGAAAATAGGCATTTTGCACTTGTTCGATCGATCTTAAAGGATGTTCGATCGATCGAACATTCATTCCTGCATCAAACCTGCATATTTCACCTCTCTGTGTATCGAGCGAACTTCAGTTCAGATCGATCTAAGTACTCCAAGATCGATCGAAAATTCCCTCAGATCGATCTTCAGTTCCAACACTTAGAAAATTTTTGAACCCTGCATAAAACAGCTCTCTGTCTAATCGTTTGAACTTATCTGCAAGTTTTAACCTGTTGACCGATCGAAGCATTTTCCAGATCGATCTTAGAGTGATCGATCTGTATTTCGTTATTGACTTTGACTTTGACTACATTTTTTATTTTTAATGTTTATTTTATTTTATTTTATTTTCAAAAACCTCAAAAAGATTTTATTTTTATTTTAATTTAATTCAAAAATATTTTTAATTTCAAATATTTTAAAAAATAATAATAATAAAAATACAATAAAAATAAAAAATAAAAAATAAAATAAATAAAATAAAAATATATTTCAAAAATATGTTTTACAAGGTTAGATCGATCTGAGTTCTTTTCAGATCGGTCTATGTTCGATCGATCGAAGATATTTCCAGATCAATCGAACATGTCGAAGGCAGTTTTTAAAAATAGAAACCCTAAGGTCATCTGATCGATTTACACATCGATCTCGACCCTCATCATCTCCCACTGCTACAACCTACCTTCCCAACCTCCGACGAGCCTCCGGCGACCTTCCACAAGCTTTGAAACTTCATCTTCCATCTCAGATCTCATCTCTCTCTCGCGGACCACTTCTCTCGTTGACATTTGGTAAGTTGAGTTCCATTTTTGGATTTTGAGTATCAATCTTCATGATTTAGATGTTTTCCATGTTAGATTTGAGCTCCCATGATTAATTTCTTGCTATATTTGAGCTTTGAAGCATGTGTATATATATGTGTATATATTTTGAGTTTGATTCGATTTTGGGGGTTATGTGCCTATATAAGTGATCAATATTGTGTTGTTGAGGTGTAGGGGGGCCCACAAACTTGTTTGGGTACCCCACGTGCCATCCACGTCACAGATCTGTGACTTTTCAAATTTTTCGAAGCAGTTCGATCGATCGAAGTTTTCTCAGATCGATCTGAGAAAGATCGATCGAACTTACTCCTGAGAGATCGATCTCACATTTTCCTGATTGGTCAAATTTCACAAATTTGCATATATACACTTCACACACCATCTATAGTGTTCATGCTAGTTTCTTGATGCCCAATGCCTGTGTTTTCCACATTTGATGCATTCCATACTTACACTGTTTAGCATACTTCATTTAGTCACTGTTTATCTGGCTGCATTATCTCTTGCATAGATTCATGTCCATTACTCTGAGTTGTCTATCTTACTTGACAAACATGTTTCTATATATTGTGTTTTAATTCTTTATTATCTGATTGCTAACTTTGTAAAATGTTTTATTCTTTTGCAGGCCATGGCACGGGTTAAGACAGTCGCCCTGCAATAATATCCGAGGAGGGTACGACAACGAATAGAGAAGCCCGCAGAGCCCTCTCATGCTCAGGATCCAGTTCCAGATCCAGCTCTAAAGCAGGCTGAGTAGCCTGAGCAATTACAGGAGTATATGGAGCCAGCTCCGGCTAAGTCTGACCGCTCTACCTCTACCGCTTCTGCATCTTCATCCCATCCCGATGAGGATGAGTACATATCTTCTCCTTCTCTACCACCGGCATAGCCTGGCCAAGTCCGAAACCGACCTGTCTGGAAGTTCAAACGTCTTTCCATATCCCATGAGTCAGTATTTGATATATCTTTCTTCTCCAGGTCAGTCTTGACCCAGGCAGCTTTCGATGACATAGAGCGGCGCGGCATTCTAGCCATTCTGGCTCCTGTTACTTATCCAGTGTTCCCGCGGCTTGTTCGGATGTTCTTCCAGAACCTCCGGCCGGCCTCGGGTAATCCGTCAGAGCTGCAGACTACTATTGATGGATATCCCATCCGCATCACCGTTGACAGTTTGGCTACATCTTTTCAGTGCCCCCATGTCTGCCCTCTAGGACTTGATTATCCTGTTCTGAGGAGGCCCTCTGATGCAGACATAGCAGTTGCCCTTACTGGCCATTATGCAACTGGCGAGACTTTCACCACCAAGACTTATCTGCCCGACGACCTATGGTTCTTCGATTCAGTCTTGTACTAAAATATATGCATAGCGGGGCATAAGATCTAGTGGCGTTCTGACTTCCTGGCAGCCCTATATGCTTTCTACACCGGGCAGTGGTTCTCCATTCCGGCACTCCACTGGAGTGTCATGATGAATCTATACACAGACTATATTAGCAAGGCAAAGCCCAAACGGGCTAAATATCTTCCATTTGCTCATCTCATCACACAAATTCTGCGAAACCAGCGCTACCCTTTCCACCCACAGGAGTGTTCCAAGTCTGAGGCTTGCCACTACGGCAAGAAGGACTGGAACAAGAGCTACAATGCTCTTATCAAGAGCCTAGAGAAGGACGTTATCCTAGCAACAAAGGAGGCTGCAGAGGCTGAGGAGGCAGAGATAGCAGCAGCAGCAGCAAACGATCTAGCAGACGCACTGGCGGCTGCAGTACATATGGAGATTGACCTAGAGCAGTAGCCTCCAGCAAAGAAGCTACCACATCACTCTCCCGTCGGGTTGCCATTACATGTCCCGGAGCCTAGTCAAGATGAGCATCATTCTCACGACCCAGTCATACCTAACGCTCCAGTACAGACACCCCGCATAGGAGAGCGTATACAGACCTTGGAGGACGCCGTTGTCTCTCTTCGGTCCAATGTGGCCTCCCTCAGTACTGATATGGCATCTCTCTGCTCAGATGTCATGGCTGCACTGCGAGATATATCCAGAGATATCCGGAGATCACGCC